>NC_023752.2:53958468-54264909 GCF_000499845.2 Phaseolus vulgaris
TTTTTATGTGACCATCCCGGAAGAGTTAAGCAACTATTTGGGATGCCATATGAGCGTCAAATGACAAAATTGTTTGGCTTTATGACTAGGCATTGATTTCATATCTCTGCGTGGGGTTAGCTTTAATTATTATTAATCTAATATTTGACTGTCTTTGTTAGTAGCTGGACATGTAATATTTGACTCTCTTTCTTAGTTATTGGGCATGTAATATTTGACTGTCTGTGTTAGTTATTGGACATCTAATATTTTGTTTTGTGAACTCCTACTTTCATTTGCAATGTAATATTTTGGTTTTTGTCATTGTTATATTATTGCTTTATGATATTATGTTAACTTCTGTTTAGTTATTTATTGTAGTAATTGCATTATAGATGGCATCATCATCCCACAAACGTAACAGAACCCGTAAGGGTAAATCTCCAGCAGAAGATGTTGATGTTCCTCCTCCACCAACGAGGATTCCAGAAGTTCTTGATTATTCAAGATACTTCAGTACCAGGCGTCAAATGGTGGTTTTTGAAAAGAACTTTCACGCAAGAGCAGTATTACCACCAAAAGTGATGCATACTCCATTTTTTGGTGGTCCAGGATTTCAATTCCAAAATCTTTTGAATTGGCAAGGTTTACAACCTTTCCTCGGAATTAATCTTCCGTATTATGAGGATTTGGTAAGGGTTTTTTATACAAATGCAAAATTCACACCTGCTGGTCACCTTGCCGTTGAGATTTGCGGCAAAATGATACACATCAAAGAAGTGGATTGGATGACCATTGCTCATCTACAGTATGACGGTCTTAAGTTAACCCCCGGGACGATCCCTGAGGAAGTGAATTTTGATCGAGCACTAGCACTATCCACCATGATTCGTGAAGATGTTGAAGGTCAAAATCTGAAAAATGTCGATAGTCTGAACATGAATGACCGACTGTTGCATTACACATGGGTGCATATCTTGTGCCCTCGAGGAAGCAATTATGCACAACTGCTGAATGAAGATATTTTCATGATGTGGTTAATCAAGAATAATGTACGCATTAATTGGCCTCATTACATAATGCAACAGATCATCAAATGCCGGGATAACAAGATGCCTCTCCCATATGCAAATTTGATAACGAGGATCTTGCAGGTGTATGGCTTTGACTTGTCCAATGAACAAGCAACAATGCTAGGCTGGAATAATTACTTTGGCAAAAAAAGTATGACAAAATTAAATATATTCCAGGTCAATGGCATATGGCAACTTGGTAGACCACAACATGCAAACGAAGAAGATGATGAAGAGGATGAATTGCCACCACAAGATGATGAAGGTGGTCAACCTGAGGAGGAAAACCCCACTCAAAGGGAATTGTTAAATCAGATTTTGTCCGGCATGGAAAGGATGAATACCCGATTGGACAGAATGGAGGTTACTCTGGCTGACATTCGACGTCATCAAGGCTATTGAGTGTGTTATTATTTTGTTATTGTCATTGTTATTTTTATTTCTAAGTTTCATGTTGAACATTGATGAATTGTGTTTGTTATTTTTGACGTTGACATTGTTATTGTTAAGGTTTTATGCTACTTTTCATGCTACTTATTTACATAATCATATTGTTTTTAATGCAACTTTTTTACCATCTTATTACTTCGACAACATTGGTTAAGTGTCATTAATGTCTGCGTATCACAACACGTCGTCATCTAGTTGTACTGGTTGTAGTGTGCAAAAACGTGGTACTTTTACCCATGCTACTGGGACCACAAGTGCCTTCGTTGATCCTATTTGTCATTGTGGACAATTTGCTGTTTTGAGAATAGCGACAACACAAAAAAATGCTGGAAAAAAATTTTGGGGTTGTCCCAACTACAAGGTAAAATTTATTCAATTAGGTTTCAAACAAACTTAAGAATGTTATTTTAAACTTATTCATTGTTCAATTTTATTGTTTTCTTCAAAACAGATTAGAAGTGGCATGGTTCTAGGCTGTAATTTTTTCAAATGGTGCATTGAAGACGTTGCCGATGAAAAAGATGAAATTATTATCATACAACAGAATAAGATATGTCTTCTAGAAAACCGTTTGAAGGTCTCCACAAGAAGGATTCAAATGTTATTACTGAGAATGTCTTTTCTTTTTCTAATTAACATTATTATGTTCTTCATGTAATGACTTTATATTATATATTTTGACACCTACTTAATTTTCATGTTATATTCGAAATTTCTATTTTTTTTTAAATATATTTTATATATATTTGTATATATATAACATAACATAATTTATAAAATCATTTATAATATTAAAATTATGTAAATAAATTAATTTAAATTAAAAATAATTCTTAATTAATAAAATGTTAAATAATATAATTATACTTTAATTTTAAATTATAATTAACTAAAATATGAAATAGGATTAATCATTATTTATTCTTTTTTATATACAAGGGTAAAATTGTAATCTCACAAACTTTACTCTTCAAAATAATTTATAATATTCTTACAACTATCACATCACTCACAATTTCCAATAAACTTTCCTCACACATCCACTCTAACATACCCCAATCCAAACAACCTCAACTTTCTTCACACTTTCTTCACACTTCCACTCCCACTCACCCTCAACTTTCCACTCCCACTCACCCTCAACTTTCCACTCCCCCACACCCTCTAATCCAAACACACCCTAAGTGAAGATGAAAAAGCCAATTTGTGTTTGATGGCAAGGGGAGAAGATTATTCAAGTAGTGTAAGTTCTTGTGCCTCTTTAAATGCTGAAAACTATAGTCAATTGCTTCAAGCTTTTAAAGAAACTTATGAGGAAGCTAACCGATTGGCTCTCTTGAAACCGGTTGAAAGGGTTGAACAACTGGCTTGAAAATAGAGTCAAGACACTTGAAGAAGAATTGGAAAATTCAAAAACTGATTTTGAAAATATTGAATTGCATTGCAAGAATTCTTCTTGCTTGAGTCACTCAAAAGCTTGTGAAAATTGTAAAACTCTTGATAGTAAAGTCCACTATCTAAGAACTATGGATAAACTTTCAAAGGGTAAATCTAACTTTGAAAATCTCTTAGCATCCCAAAAATGTGTTTTTGGAAAATCTGGTTTGGGATTTAATCCTCAAAGCAAGAAAAATAGGATTACAAAGCCTTTTTCAAAAGTGTCAGAAAAACAACCGATTGAAAAATCGAAACAACCGGTTGTTACATGTTTTTATTGCTTGAAGAGAGGCCACTCTGTTAGATTCAGTAAAATTAGGAAATATTTTGTTCCTAAAGATATTATGAGATGAATTCCCAAAGATTCTGAAGTTCCCAATGATAAAAGTAAATCAAAAGGACCCACTTTTGTAAGGGGACCGAATCTTGTTGCTTGAATTTATTGTGTTGTAGGAATACTAAGAGAAGCATGGACTCTTGAGTCATCAGATCAAGCTTTTGGAAGGAAAAGATTATGTCTGGAATTGAACTAAGGATTCTGTACCAGCTTAAGTCTTCTTAAAAGCCAAAAGAAGTTCTCTTGATCATGCATTATGACTCAATGAAGGGGCGTTATGACAAAAGGATAAGGCTTTCTTTGTTTCTGTTATTTTTCTTTTCTTAATTTGTGTTAAATCTTCATCTAATTGTGATATATGTGGAGCAATTACACTTTGATTCTTCTCTGCTTTTAAAAATTCTAATTATTTGTTGCTTTAGAAAAACAACCGATTATTTTTTCGAAACAACCGATTGTTTCTCCTCTGACAGCACTGCATAAAACTGATTTAATTTCTTTATGCATTCTATCTTTTACAGATTTCAATCTTAAAGGAATTATGAGTCAATAAAGCAGTCATATGGATCTGATTTGGTTCAGGAGGAGGTTACTTCTTGTCATAAAAGGAATATATTCCATATCTTCGAAATTCAAGTGCCTTTATGACTAGTCAAATCCACATGTGTTGACCATGTGTTTTTCTGGTATGGGCTGACATGTTTTCTATGCAAGCTTAGACCAGATTCCTCTTCTTGAAGACTAAAACCCACTGCAACCAAAGGATCAAAGAGGGTTTTTTTGTTGCTATAAAACCCTCTGCAGCTGTTTTTCTACACAAAAACAATCAATTGGCACATCTCTAGCTACATCTCAATTTTTTCTCTATTTTTTTTTTCCATTCTGTTATCATGGATTCCACTCCTCCATCATAAAAAAGGATCAAAATCAGGGCTGTAAGAACAGGACGGTCTTGAAGGCTGGTTTTCAGGGGACAATGAGTTGATTGAAAAATATCGCTTTGAAACAAGTCGAAAAGTGATAAACAACCCAAAAGTTGTCTCTTTCAGCTAGCTGAAAAGTCAAAAACTGGATGATGTGCGAAATCTTCTCAAGGAACAACTGCTAAAGAAGTTATTGGAGATGAAAGGGAACATTTATCCTAATCTTATTCGAGTTTTCTACACCAACTTGAAGTTTGTTGACAACAACCTTGTTTCTCATGTCAAAGGTGTGGATATGGAGATTAGTCATGAGGTATGGACTGCAGTAACTGGTTTGAAGTATGCTGGGCTGAGAATCAACAAAGTGAATATTGGTGTGGTGGAAGATTTCAACAAGATTAAGTATTATAGAAGTTGTTTGAAGAATCCTCAAGCACAAGTAAGAACTTGTTCTATTGGAGGGTTCAAGTTGAATGAAAGGTTGTTGGCTCTCATTGTAACTTGGATTCTAACACCAAGAGGGAGCAATCATTTTGTTCTCACTGAGGAAGATCTTGTCTACATATACTGCATTATGAGCAAAGTCAAGATCAATTGGATCCATATCATCAAGGAACACATGCAAATATCTATGAGGTTAAGTGACTATCATTATCCTTATGCTATCTTGATTTCTAAATTCATAAACTATTTTAAAGTAGATCTTGAGGAAGAAACATCCGAATTGAGGAAATCAACATATGAAGTGAACAATGGTTCACTAAGCAAGATGGGTTTTACCAAGATTGGTGGAAGATGGGTAAGCAAGGATGGTGAACATGGTGGTTCCTCAAGTGGTGCACATGCTAAACATGATGAAGAAGATCAAGAAGCTGCTGAAGGTGTTGATGTTGATGCTCAAGATGAAGATCAACCTGCTACTGAGATAGGTGTTGGAACAAGTGCTGGAAATCAAGGAAATAAAATTCTCTCAATGTCTCCTTTTGAGAGATTCATGGTAAATAGGTTGGACAACTTTGTTGAAAATCAAAGAAATCTTCATGATCTTTGTGCTACAAACTTTCAGAACTTTGACAAAAGATTTCAAAGCATGGATACTCATTTTCAGAACCTTGATGAACAAATTGAAGTTGTTCAAAACCAACTTTATGAGCTGCAATATGGGAAAGATGATTGAAGCCAAGTTTCGTTAAATTTCTATGTGAGTATTGCTTTATTTTGAACTATTATGTTTTTATCTCTTCCTAATTCTATTTGTGGAGACAAATAGGGAGAGAAAATGGTTTATGAGTTGTCTTAAAACTACTATAAAGTATGCTTTAATTTCGGCTGCATATGTTGTTTGATTTTGGTGCTGTAGTTTTGATGTTTTTGGCATAGTTTGTGGCTGGTTTTTCTACTCTTGTGGTTATGTAGAAAAACTAGTTGATGTATCATCATAACCTGCTATTAGAGATGCTCTAGATTGCATAGTTTATGTTTTGCACGTGCTGTTTCAGATTCAAACAAGATCAACACAAGCAACCAGGGATTTGTCTTAATCAAATAGGGGGAGATTGTTGATCAAGAGTGGTCAAGAGCTTTGAAGAATCCAAATCCAAAGTGTTTGATGAAAGGCTGGTGTTGTTGCTGTGTGAGTGGGATCTGGGTAGAATAAAGTGTGATCCACTCTTTTGTTGAATCTAAAACTGATGTGAATTAAAACCTTTTTCTAAATTAAATGATTTTCCAACTAAGTGAAAAACAACCTGTTGTTTTGTCGAATCAACTGGTTGTTTTGCTCTTAGAGGTTTTGAAAAATGTTGAAAGTTTTTGACTTGGTTGACTTAACTGTCAAACCAAATCAATCGATTGTTTCGTGGTTTCAACTGATTGTTTCTTTGAAAATCCTAACAGAATTCAGTTTTGAATGGTGAATCTATCTTAAATGATTTCTAACTGAATATGCTCCTTCATTAAATGTTTTAACCAATCTTTGGAAAATATAAATAGTTTGTTATATGTTTCTGAAGTGTAAGAAACAGTTTTGAGAAATTCAATTTGACATATTTGATTTCAAGTTTTCAAGATTCACATCAAGCTTTGGATTTTCAAGTGAGAGTGGAATATGATTGCAATTGTATTCTTTTCAGTTGTACTTTGATCAGGTGTAATCCTTTTCTCAATCTTCTATATTTCTTTTGTTGTATTGCCAAGGAGTGTTGTGTGTTCTTGAGGTGTTCAAGATCAATACTCTTGGTGTGGTTTGCCAAAGGCAGTGTATTTCTTGAGGGGTTCAAGTTTGGTGTGTGGTGTTTGTAATCTGGTTTGATTGCTCAGTGGATTACCCAGTGGTTTCTGGGAACTGGATGTAGCTCTTATTGTAAGAGTGAACCAGTATAAACTGTTTCTGTGCATTTCTCTTTCTCTGAACTCCTTTATATTTTGTTTTTAAGCAGTTTAAGTTTTAACAGGTATAAACAACTGATTGATTCGAAGAAACAACCGATTGTTTTTTCTGTGTTTTACTTTAAAACAGTTTGTGTTCTTGGATAACTTGATTCCTCTTATGGATTTCTTCACAGAGTTTCTTAAACCTTTAAAAGTGTTTGAAGAACTCTAATTATCACCTTGCAGCCAGCTTGCTATCCATGTGAATTTCTCCTGCTTTCCTTAACACCAAATCTCCTTTTCAGAACTCTCTTGGGCTTACTTTGCTTAAAAATTTTGCTTCAATTCTTCTCTTGAGAGCGACTTCCTTCACCTTTTCTTTATCCCTCAACTCATCTATTGTATCCAAATGGAAAAGTCTTCCCTTCTGTTCCTCAAAATCTCCTACCTTTCTAGATGGAATTTCTAACCCAATGGATAATACTACATCACTTCTGTACACCAACCTGAAAGGAGTTTCCCTTGTTGTTGATTGAAATAAAGTGTGGTATGACCAAACTATCTCTGATAAAAACTCCACGCACCTTGTCTTGGCTTTCCCCACTTTCTTCTTTAACCCTGCAAAATCACCTTATTTGCAGCCTCCACTTGTCTATTTGTTAGGGGATGCTCCACCATTGAAAAAACATAATGAATTCACATCTCCTTGCAGATGTCCCGCACCTTTTTACTTACAAATTGTGTCCCATTATCTGACATCACCTCCCTTAGTACTCCAAACCTGCATATTATAGATTTTCAAATAAATTTCTATATTTTTCCAGCTGTTATTGTAGTTAAAGGTTCTACTTCCACCCACTTTGTAAATTCGAGAATGTTTGGAAATCCGACTGGACCCCCTATTCGTCTTGGTGACCTAGGAATTGATGATTGATTTGTTTTTGGAACTCTTCATTCTTCCTTTGGAATTGGTCCTGAACCCTAAAAGATTCCTCCAACATCTCCCTCGTTTGGACATTCTCCCTTCTCAAATCTTATTGGGCTCTCCTAAACTCCTCAACTCGTTCCTTATTTTGCTTTCTCATCGCCTCCATCATTTTCATTAAGGTCTCTGTTGCATCTGGTGCTTCATTGCCTTCCTCCTATTACAGTATGCCGTGTTGCTCTTATTATCATCTAGAAAATTTTTACGACATAAGATTATTTTACATATCTCATAATGGACACAATGTTCTAGCCAAGAGGTATATCTCTCAAGCATCTAGTTTAACCAGAAAAATTGACTTTTAGCTAAATTGTTCTATCTATAGTCTCCTTCTCTTATTATATTAAGTCCTCTCTTTTTCCTCTTTTATATCTAGTTCTGTCCCGTATATCCAACCAATTGTTGTAATAAACACTCTCCCAATTAAATGGAATTTTCTTCCTTAATTTCAGATATCGGCTATAAAGCTTAAATAGGTTCGGCCATTACCTTAATTTCAGAGATCGTTTTGCCACATAAATGGGAGCTCACAATACTTAATTGATAATTTCTTTAAAATCTAATCGTACTCCATGGTTTATCCAATTTTAGAATAAAAAACTAGTCTGTCTGCGGAAATTCGGATTAAAATTATTATACTTTGAGAAAGAAACCGACTGTGTATGTATTATAAATAAAACTGCCACATAACTGTTAAAACATGACTTCTTATATCATTTTAGGAAACCAATTTAAAGTCTACAACTGAACATGAAGTTTCAAACCATTACACTTTTATTTAATTTTAGAAAACATTTGTTGCCTAAAGATCTTTGGGTTTATATTGCAACATTACTCATAATTTGGTAAAAGTACATTTATTCTTCAGAAGCACGTCCAGATATGGATGATACTAAATGCATGGTCCATGAAGCCCATTCTGGAACTAGACTGGAGGTGGGTAGAGTTGGATAACCTTCTTCCACGATGGTCTACTGCTTATGTCATCCCACCAACCACTCACATGCTTCCTCTCTTTTATCAGATACCCTTTATTCATTTGGTTCACTATAAAATATGTAAATGGAAGATGACTTATATCAGCAAGACTGAAGAAATCCCCACCCAAATACTTGCTCTTTGACAGCCTCTCCTCATAAACATCCAACACCTTCAACAGCTTTGCTTCACTCTCTTCAATCACCTTTGGATCTGGAGTCATGCCAAATAATGGAGCAAACAACAGATGCACAGCCAAGTCATAAGCTGGTGGGTGAAAGTTATGTGCTTCAACTTCTAGCCATTGTTCCACAACACCCCTCTCTTCCGGTGTCCTCCCCAACAGCTCAACCCCCTGAGATCTGTATTTGTCTGCATAATACCTCATTATAGCACGAGATTCTGCAGAAACAGATCAAACACAGACAAGTTACAAGGTGGTATAGCAGTAAGATAAGAAAAAATAACTGAAGAAACAAAATATGAACAAAAAAGCAAAAGTATATAGGAGTTGAAAGTGTAACCATATAAGGTGTAGTCTCCATCTTGGATGACAGGAACAACTCCAAAGGGCTGCAGATATGATGAATAAAGAAAATGAATGAGAAGATAAAGAAAGACGTAATCTTGAAGAGTGATGAGGGTGGGCAAAAAAAGAAAATTGAACCTGTAACTTGAGAAACTCGGGATCCTTGTGCTCTCCCTTAGTGAGATCGACTGGGACAACCTCAAATTCGACGTCCTTCTCAAGGAGACATACTAGCACCCGTTTAGTGGAAGCACAGTGAGGACCGTACACCTTCACTACCATGTTTTGATTCTCTTCAGAAACCCTTCAACAAGACTGAAGCAGTGATAGAGCCAAACACAATTTCTACTTCCTGGTAACACTTCTTATAGTGCCCCTACGCGTGAAATCAAGCGCATGTTTTCACACTGTAGTTGTAAATGGATTTGGAATGGGTAGGATAGAATCAAACTCTTTTACTTAATATAATAAAAGATTTGTGTGGAATTAGATAGAAGTTTCGAGTGGTTGGTCCTTTGGGAAAAGAGGAAAAAGAAGATGTGAATATAAATATTACAACTACCAAACATGATGGGCAATGATTTAGAAAGTAAAGATGAGGGGGTGGATATTATTGTGGTCGACAAATAATCAATGTGCTACCTTTAATTGTACAGAATTCGGATTACTGTGTATAAAAGTATAACATTTATATTGATGTCTATTAAAGTTAAATTTATAGTATTATTTTTTTATTGAAAGTTAAGAAAGAGATAAATATTTTAGAACGTGTTTCCCACCAAAAAAATAAATAAATATGAAGTAGAAATTAAAGATGTTTAATTAAAAGTTGAGGTATTATTTATAAATAAACAATGAAATAAAAAATTAAATAGTTTAATAATTATTGACATATTTTATTTTTATTGCAATACAAACATTTTAATTATGTTAATTTCATTTGAGTTCTATTAATATTTAACACAATTAAACAAGTATTTCGTCTTTAATAAGTTGTCACGTGTGTTTGTGTTTATTGGAGAAGAAAAATAATAACTTTAACCTGTAATTAACTTTAACCTATATTTTCTATTTTATACATTAAAAATTCTTTGTGATTCTTTTAAAATTTTTGAATAAACATACGTGATAGTTACAAATACAAAAGTATTTAATTGTATTAAATAATAGAATCCAACAAAATGTAAGTTTTTTTTATTAAAATAAAAAACTTATTGTATTGAAATAACTATTTATCCAAATAAAAATAATATTGTCTTTTGAAATAAGTGACTCCCAACCAAAAAATCCAACTTGTTTTATTTATTAAGAATTATTGTTTTCTCATGATTCAAGTAAAGCATTAGTTAAAATTTAGAAAATATTTCTTAAAATGGTCTAGCAATAAAATTGAATAAAAAAAAAGTGTCATTTTCGCTTCTTAAGAACATAAGATGGCAAATAATTGGAAGTTCTAACAATTATATCCCATATTTCATAATTCAAGTAAAGCCTTAGTAAAAATTTGGAAAATATTAAAAATGTCTAAGATTGAAAATAAAATAAATAAATAAAAAAGTGCTCTTTTCGCTTCCTTGGAAAGTTGTAAGAATTATATCCTCATATTTTTTCCTTTTTTCTTCTAAGGACCAACTCATCAACACCTACTTATTATTATTATTGTTATCTAGTCAAAATAACCATCAATTATGATAAAAGTACTCATAACACTAAGACCTACTAAACCTCGCGACTGGTCGAATTGATATTTTCAATTAATTAACCTATTTTTAAATTAAATATTTAAATAAAAATATTTTAATAGATTAATTTTCTATATTATATTATTCGAAAGATGTAGATATGAAATAGTATTGTAACTTAAATCAATAATAATTGCAAATTAAGTTTCAGTTAATTATAAAAATAATTTAATACATAAATGCAATGGTTAAACTATAAGAAAAGTTGTTTTTGGAAACTAAATTTTTGAGTTTCTAAAATGATAAAATTAGTCAATAACTTAATTAGAAACTAATTTAAAATCTAATTGTAGTAAGTGGCTAAAATCATCTTCGTTAATTTTATATACCAATTTAGATTCTAATTTAGAAACCAATTTAGTTATCAATAAAAACCAACTTAGTGACCAAATATATAGAAACTAATTTAGTAATCAATTATATAGAAATCAAATTAACAACCAATTTTATTGAAACCAATTTAGTGACCAAAATATATAGAAACTCATTTAGTGACCAAATATATAAATATAAAAAAATGGTCACTATAATGGTCTCCAAATAATATAATTTTTTGTAAAAAAAAAAAATTTATCAAATGGAAAAATCAATTCATTTGAAATATTTTAAGATATTCTCTTGTGTCTAAAACTAGTTTCAATATAAGTATGCACATGAAGGAAATTAAATCATTAGAAGGAACAATCCAATTTAGCTTAATCTTTCTTTGTCGAGCCTTATTTAAATTATTTTTCATTATTATAGCATCTCGCATTTCAAAATTATTTCTTGCCCACTTATGATCTGGTGCACAAATCGAAAACTTCTTCTGCATTAATAAAAAAACAAAGTTAATTATATGTAAAACTAACATACATAATAAAATTGAACTAAATAATTAAATAAAGTTAGTTATATGAAATCAACCAAAAACTCTCCGAACTACAAGTCTCTTGTTCTAAACACCAAATAAGATGCATCTTTTAAAAAAGCAAACAAAAACCAAATAGTTTTTTATGACTAGTCGCTCGGAAGAGAAAAATTAATCAAGAAATATTGACCTTATAATTATGGATTGATTCACTTCATCTGCAAACAAAGCAATAGACAGATTAAAAAGTTATAGTACAAAACGAATGGAAACAGCTTAACCTTTTAAAACTTAATTTCTATAAAAAATAAGGAAAAAGTTGTCTCGTATCATTTCTCGAATGGCTGTCAGTAATTGCATATAAATGAGGGCTTTCACTTGCCTTACACTTGTAGGCTTCAATATAGTCATTTTATCATACTAGAGAGTTTACTATCATTCGTGGGACTCCATTAAACTTGACTTTCGACTCGTAAACTCGTAAGAGTCTACTTCATAAAAAAAATTTAACAAAAAAATAATTCATGAAAACAAATCCATAATATTGAAATAAACAAGTTCATACACTAATAAAATAACTAAAACAACACAAATGTTATAATTTAAAAGTCTCATTCTTCTAATTCTTCAAGAAAATCATCTAACTCTAAAACAAACAATCAATTAGTCATTCTGCTTTAAAATTAAACAAAAATCCAATATGTCCAAAGCAGTAAAAGAACTTCAGGATGTCCAAAAATCTGCCCCAACCCAATGAACAAAAACGCCCCAACCCATTTTTAAAAGTTCAAACCTAATTTTGAAAACCCTAACCCAATCCGTCCTCACCGCAGCAGCAGGACTTACCCATCAAAGTGTTTCGCGAACGGCGTAGTGTGACGAGGATCATTGTGAAACGAGGTGTGACAACCAGCGGCGCGATGCGACGAGCGGTGCGGTACGAGGAGCAGTGTGGGGTTGTGCGAGGCGAGGAGCGACGCGGTACGAGGCAAGGAGCGGCGCGGTACGAGGCGAGGAGCGGTGCGGTGTGATGAGCGGTAAAACCCTAAAAAATCTAACCTAATCACAAGGAAACACATCGTTTTGAGTCCATTTTACGCAACTCGATAACTCGACCTTAAACTCACGAGTTTAGCCGAGTTTGACCGAGTCAACTTCGGATTCGGGTTTACTCAAAAACGAGTTTACTCCCGAGTTGACTCGCCAACCTTCACCTGACTCTTAAACTCAAACTCGTAAGGGTTTACGAGTTAACCTTAGAGTTTGATAATTTGATTATTACCATACAAAGTAACTTTCTTAAAAGGGATTTATGGCAACCAAAACAGGCCCAGCTTTCATCTGAATTAAATAGTTATGCACTTAAAGAGGTTATGATTAGGAAAATAAATCAAGATAGAAAATTAAGAGATATAAGCTTACATAGATCATATCTTGGTTGTATCTATATTGCAGGTTGAATAAAACTGCTGATTCATTTAAATAACTAAATAGAAGGTACCATGATAAACTGATTTCAAAACACAGCAGCAGAGAAAAATTGAAATCCAAGGCCAAAATTATCTTTTTTGAACCATAAGAATTTGTATCATTCCACCTGTTTTCCCTAGAGGATGTCAAAATTGATGGCAGGGGCAACGTAACGGATACCAAGTCTTCATCTGCATTAGATGGTCGGTCTTTTAATGATCAACCAATTTATTTTAAATTCTAAGTGTACTTTCTTTTTGGTTTGAGGTTTAAACTAAAAAAATAAAAACTTTGAAATGTACTGATGAAAAATGCCACAATATTTACAATACAATAATATGAAACTAATCTAATCATTTTAATATTATCACTAATTTATAAAAGTAAAAATTTATGTTGGACTCCCACAACTTTTGTAACATGGATCAAGCATCATGAACCAGGTGCACACGAAATAACTCAGTTCTAGAAGGATTATAAAGCCCTTAACCAAGAGAGGCTAGAAAGATTAAAAAGATACACCTCATTGAGGAAAGAAGTGTTCACAACAAAGAGGAAAAAAAAGCAATTTGTCAAATACTTTAACAACCCAAGATTAATTTTCAGAGTAAACAAAATTTTGGTTTAACTACAATATTAGTGTCATTAACAAAGTGCACAAGAAATTACATACCTCACTGAGTACTAACACTACAAAGAGAAGAAAGCACAGTAAATAAAATTATAAAGTTAGCCCTTCCACTCTACAGGTTCCATGCATTTGGTTTTGCAGAGGCAAGCAGAGGTATTGATCCCAATCCCACATATTTGGATTCTAGTTTCTACTAATTAAAGCATGCCTTGTCTGACAAAAAGTCTTTCCAAAGTTCCAAAAGCATTTGTCTCAATAAAGGGAAAACAACTAAACTAGTTGTAGGTGCGTACTAAACCTTTTGATGCTCCAAATACCATTATATTATACTACACAAATCACAATATCTCCAAGTTCTAAATAAATAAATAAAAACCACATTAACAATACCATTGAAATGTAATCAGATACACAAAAATCTACACAATTAGGTAGTTAGCACGATGTCAAAGTTTCAATAAACTTTGAATTTTTGTTTGAGCTTGCAAGCCTAAGGCCTAACTAAACCAACAACACTGACCATATACCGTGCATAAAGATATTCACAAGTTAATGAAACTTGATCAAACTAGACAAATAAAACGAAGACCTCAAATTAATATCCCCATATTAATTATGCAGTTGCTTATTATTTTACTAGAATTACCTTCAAAACTAACAGCCACACAACTTACAACAGAGTACCTTTTATGTGTAATAATCTAGGATTTTAAGATGGGAAGATACATTGAGTAAAGTTGTGAAGTTTCGATGAGCAAACACAAAAATAAAAGACAAAGAGCGAGAATGAAACACGAATTGAAACTTACTATGATAAGCTTAAAGAGGTTAGTCTCATTCGAAACAGAGAAACGTCATTGTTGCGGGTGCGTTACCGTCTCAAGGTGCGTTGTCGTTGTAGGGTGTGGTTTCCGGTTGTTGAGTGCTAAGAGTGAGAGATGAGAAAAAAAGTTAAAGAAAACAGATAAACTTTGAAATTCAAAACCTTACATACCAATTGGTTAAATTTAAAAAAATTAAATAATTTTTTGAAAAATATGCATCTTTATTTAAATTTATTTATTAAAATTTTAATTTAAATAATATTTTGAATTAATCATTAATTTAATTTTATATTTAAATAAAATTAAAAGATTAAAATACTATTTTAAATGTAATTTTTAAATTTATATTAATTATTTTAATATTATACTAAAATTATTAAATTATTAAATTTATTCATATCAATTTAAAATATTTTATAAATTAATAATTAATTTTATAAAATTTAATTACTTCAAAATTAATATTTAAATTCAAATAATAGTGACTAGAAATTTAAGTATCTCATTATAATTATATAATGATTAGAAACTACAAAATTAGTTTTAAATTTTATTATTTTTAGTGACTAAAATTAGTTTTTAAAATAGATTAAAATTAATTAAAATAGTTTCCAATTATATCTTAACAAGATTCTCTCTCTCTCTATCTCTCTATCTCTATCTCTCTCTCTCTAATAAATTGAAACATAGATGAATAGAATCTTACACGGACTACTTCTTATGCGGGACAGGATGGTCAAATGAACTTGCATTTCTTATATAGGTTGGACCAACCTGACCTGCGTTTTGCGAGTCAAACATGGGAGGGACCAACCGACATTGCCACCTAATTTGACATGAAATATTTGTTTTGCCCTTAATGATTTAAAAGACTTTGTCTTCTGGATTTTCATATACGTAAGTTAAATTACAAAGTTCTGGATATGCAAGTTCGAAACTAATATGTCACTTTCGGATTTAGTCATCCAGAAGCTTACCTGACCAACATAAATGACCTTCTGGATGCCATGATCCATAAGCAAACATAAATGAACTCGAGATTCTAATATTTAACATCATTTATAGCACACCATTTCGAACATAAAAATCTGAAACTCATAACTCACTTCCGGATATGATCATCCAAAAACTTAAATGAAATATAAAAATGATCTTCTGAATATCGAAGTCCGGAGTATATAACAACCACATTCAAATTTTTGCATCTATAACTAAATATGAAGCCTTCCGAATATCACGATTCGGTAACAACTTAACCCCATTATCAACTAAAACACAAAACGTAAATAATTTTCCTTACCTCATAAAAGATTTACACCACACCACGCTTAAAAGTAATGACTTCATTCCACCACCACACCAACCCAATTCACCACCACTCAAAACGGTTCAGCATTTAAATCACAAAGCTTCACTTTTTTCTGTGATGAACTATGATGGGAGCAACAGCATTAAAACTGCAGAAGCAATGCATAGCTATTTAAAGTCTGAAACCCCTACTTTCCAATTTATTTCAGTTCTTACTCTTTTAAAATTTCTCTAATCAAATTTCAAATAGTGCTTTTACCATGCTCTTTGAAATATACAAATAGTTTATACAATTATACTATTCATTCCACTGGCTGCCTCAGAAAAGAAATTGCACTGCTACATAAATAATTACTTTATGCCACTCATTCCTAAAGCTAACTATGACAGACAAAATATGCAAAAAGGAGTTACTTTCATCTATCAAAGTTGTGTGCTATTATTTTATTTGACTATTGAAAATCTCACCTGTGATGGTCTCTTTCTCACCCTCTAATCTATCAAAAATCCATTTAATGGAGCCTAATTTAGAAGATTAAGTGCTTATGTAGCCTATTAAATGCCTCTTAAGCATCCACACGGCAAAGCTACCTAAGCAGTAAAGCACATTAGCAGAAAGGCTACTTTAGTGACGTACAGATTTTTGAAGGACTTGGGTAATGATAGTAAGTATTTTTAGGATTGAAGCAAAGTCAAATTAATATTTTTTAGGTACCAAAGTGATAACATGTGGGTTTTGGCTTGAATGTTTATGGGCAAAAGTGATTCATTGTGGTACATGGTGATGAAAGTGATGGCTATGGCTTGGACCCGACCCGCTCTAGTCAAGTTCCATTTTTTTTCAGTCAAGTCCGTTAGTAGAACCAGTGTAAAGCACTATGTTCAATTTATTGGAACCCATCAAATATAAATTCTTGTGTGATTGCCATGCTCAGAGACCTTCAAACAACATTACAGAAGAAACAAGAAAAACTAGCAAGCCTAGACAAAAGGATTGAGGTTAAAATTAATGCAAGCAATCAAATACCTTCGTTCACATCTCCGTTCGCCTTTGCTCGCACCTTCGTTCTCCTTCGCTCGCACCTCCGTTCGCCTCCGCTCACACCTCTGTTCGCCTTTGTTCGTACTTCCGTTCGCACCACGACCACCACCCACAACTTCCTCCTCCTCCTCCGACCACCGCCTGCAGCTTCCTCTGCACCTTTGTTCACACCACGTCCATTTTTGGGTATTTGGTGTCCTAAAAGCACCTACAACTTCCAAATAACTCTGAAGCTTACAAAAAATCAAATTCCAAGTTTTATCTAATTGTCACATTCTTTTTTTACTGAAGTCACCTCTTTATAAATAATATTAAAAAATATAGTATTTATGTAAAATTAAGAAATAAATATTAAAGGAGTATTTAAATATCAATGATAATAAATATAAATATTTTAATTAATTAATAATTTTCATACTAATACATTTTATAATTTCTAACTAGCAGATACTTACCTCTATTAATAATTTTTAATTGAAAAAAATAGAAACAAGTAATAAAACTGTTATAATAAAAAAATTAATAATTAAAAAATTATTTACAATTTAATTCTGAAAATTTATTTATTTTTATAAAATTAAAGTTGTTTTAAAAAGATCATTTTATTTAAATTTAATTATTTAGCATAATTTATTTTTTTTAAAGGATTAATTTTATTAACAATAATTATTTTTTTTATGTAATTTTATTTAAAAAAATTATTTGAGGTGATATTTTAAAAAAATATTTAATAAATTTTATCTAAATTTAATAAATTACAAATATATTTGACACATATTTTTTAAATAAAAAAAATCAGTAATACAATTAATTATTTTTTAAATGGATGAGTACTCATTAATATTCAAAGTGCTTGTATAGTTTTTTAAAATAAAAATAAATTATTATTATCATTAATAGTAGTTGTAAAATAAACAAGATTTAGCGACTAAAAAATTTCGATGGCTAAAAAATAAACGTGTTTAGTGGCTGATTCAGTGATAAAAATAAATAATTATATCTAGTGACCGAAACAAAATCGGTAGCTAAAACATAAACAAATTTGATGGCTGGTTCGGTAGTAAAAATAAACATTTATATTCAGCGACCAAAAGAAAATCGGTAGCTAAAAAGTAAATATATTCAGTGCCTAATTTGGTGGCAGAAAAAAAATAATAAAATTTAGTGACCAAAATAAAATTGGTGGCTAAAAAATAAACATATTCGGTCGCTAATTCGGTTGCAAATATATTTTTTCCAATTTATTCGAAACAATCACCACTTTAACGACCAACGGTTTTGTCACTTTCATGTTCGGTCACGGATTCATTCGCAAAACTAACTAACATGATTTTTCATGTTCGGTCGCGAATTCATTCGCAAAACTAACTAACATTATTTTTTATGTTCGGTCGCGAATTCATTCGCAAAACTAAACTAACTAGCATGATTAATAATTCAGTTAGTCGCCATTTCGAATTCGTTCGCAAAACTAACTAACATGATTAATCAGTCGCTATTTCGATCACAAATTTGTAAGTTATTTCGATCGCAAATTCGACACTATATTGTTCGCTAAATTCAGTAACTACAGTATAAAAAAAACACTCTTCTCCAAAAAATAATTCAAAACAAAGAAGATAGGACAATGTCAAGAATTCTCCAAAAAATAATTCAACACAAAGAAGATAGGACAATGTCAAGAAGATAGGACAATGTTGGACAATATCTTAAATGATATGATGAAGGGAGAAACACCCCTAATTTTTTAGTATCAGATTTAGCGTTTTACTATTGTTATTAAGTTTTATGCAAAAAAAAATTTAATCAAAATAACATAACTAAATCTTTCATAAATATTTTACCATTTAAAAAAAAAAACAATTTTTTGAAACTGATGAAGTCATACATACTAAATACAATTTTAATACAATCTGATAGTACAAATATAATTCTGAAGTTGTAATGATTTCAATACGATATAATATCACTATCACTGAAGTTATAATGTCAAAATACAAATTCAATTATAGAAATCTTTTTAAAAAAATTGTTTTTATATTATACGAATTTAATTATTTCCTAATTAAAATCACATTTTACAACTATAATTTCTTTAGAAATTATTATCTACATAAAACTCGTATTTGACACATACGAGGATTTATCCAATTTTAAAACAAGAAACTAATCTGTCCATTTAGAAAAATTTGGACTAAAATTACACTAATTTTTGGAGAAAGAAACCGACTAAGTATTATAAATAAAACTGCCACATAAAAACATGACTTATAGCATTTTAGGACACCAATTTAAAGTCTCCAACTGAACATTAAGTTTCAAACTATTACACTTTTATTTAAGTTTAGAAAACATTTGTTGTCTAAAGACTTTTGGGTTTATATTGCAACATCACTCATAATTGGATAAAAGTACATTTATTCTTGAGAAGCAGAAGCAGGTGCAGTGCAGAGATGGATGATACTAAATGCATCATCCATGAACTTCATTCTGGAACTAAACTGGAGGTGGGTAGAGTTCAATAACCTTCTTCCATGATGGTCTACTGCTTATGTCATCCCACCAACCACTCACATGCTTCCTCTCTTTTATCAGATACCCTTTATTCATTTGGTTCACTATAAAATATGTAAATGGAAGATGACTTATATCAGCAAGACTGAAGAAATCCCCACCCAAATACTTGCTCTTTGACAGCCTCTCCTCATAAACATCCAACACCTTCAACAGCTTTGCTTCACTCTCCTCAATCACCTTTGGATCTGGAGTCATGCCAAATATTGGAGCAAACAACAGATGCACAGCCAAGTCATAGGCTGGTGGGTGAAAGTTATGTGCTTCAACTTCTAGCCATTGTTCCACAACACCCCTCTCTTCTGCTGTCCTCCCCACCAGCTCAACCCCCTGAGATCTGTATTTGTCTGCATAAAACCTCATTATAGCACGAGATTCTGCAGAAACAGATCAAACACAGACAACTTAAAAGGTGGTAGCAGTAAGATAAGAAAAAATAACTGAAGAAACAAAATATGAACAAAAAGGCAAAAGTATATAGAAGTTGAAAGTGTAACCATATAAGGTGTAGTCTCCATCTTGGATGACAGGAACAACTCCAAAGGGCTGCAGATATGATAAATAAAGAAGATGAATGAGAAGATAAAGAAAGACGTAATCTTGAAGAGTGATGAGTCTGAGGAAAAAAAGAAAATTGAACCTGTAACTTGAGAAACTCGGGAGCCTTGTGCTCTCCCTTAGTGAGATCAACTGGGACAACCTCAAATTCGACCTCCTTCTCAAGGAGACATACCAGCACCCTTTTAGTGGAAGCACAGTGAGGACCGTACACCTTCACTACCATGTTTTGATTCTCTTCAGAAACCCTTCAACAAGAGTGAAGTGAAAGAGCCAAACACAATTTCTACTTCCTAGCAACACTTCTTATAGTTGTAAATGGATTTGGAATGGATAGGATAGAATCAAACTCTTTACTTACTAATAGAAGATTTGGGGTTGCTAGAGTTTGTTTTTTCTAAATATACTTTGACAAGTGTAAAAATTGCTTTATTTGTGGGTTCAGATTTCAGAAAAAAAAAATTTCTTTTCTCAATTGTAACTTGGTGTAGGACTTTCAATATATCATCACTTAGTTGAGCAGTGATATGTTCACACTTTCTACTGACACACTCTCATTTAACACTTAATAATTTTTCAAAAGTTTACATTATATTTACCAAAACTTATTGGATACTCACTTTTAAAAACTCTCAATCAACACTGCTCTTTTAACAAATATATGATAAATGAGTTTGATGTGGTAAATGGTACTTTGATAAACATGATGTAAACTTTGAAAAATTACTTATTAATAGCAAATTGTTTCGTATAAGAAAATATAATCTTTTAATAAAATAAAATGTGAGTCTATTTGAAAAGATAAAGAAATGTTTAAATGATTACAAACAGATGCATTTAATGATGTGGGCATCCAAAGTAACATTTTTTTATTTTTTATTAAATTCATTTTAACTCTTCCCAGGTCATGTTAGGTTGAATCTGTATTGATTGGGGTACAGCTGGTTTAAAAAAAAATATAGGTGTTGATGGGGGGATCTGTTGTGCCGTGTTTGGAGAAACAGGAGATAATTTATTATATTTATTTATGTAATTTAAATGAAAGCATGTTGTGCAGGGTCAAAAGTTGGCAATAGAATAATAAAGTGATTCCAGAAATGGAGGGTGGTGGAAGAATCACTTCTTAATTTTTAATTGATTCAAGATCTTCAATCTCACTGGGGTAAATCCTTAATATATTTTGCTATTTTATTAGAAAATAATATTTAAACTTAATAAAATGAAATTTACATTTATTGGGTTGATAAAGATTATGATGTCCTTTTCCATTTAGAAGTTCTCTTCCGTCTTGGTTTTGGGAAAATCACTTACTTGCCGTCTTCAATAACAATGGCAGTTTAGCAATCCATGATTACCACTCTTGCTTCCTCTATTTCAAGATTTTCCCATTATAATGTTATTTCAAGATTTTGTTTCTTATATAAATTATGGAAAAAAAAAATAACTAAGCTATCTCATTTAAAAATGAAATTATATTTTTCATTGGGAAGTTTACTCACATGTGAAATAAATAAAGTTACACTTTTTAAGGATGGATATTCAAAATATTTTTTATTTTATTTCATTAAATTTTTTGAAAAACCAAGATGTATTTATTATAGGTTAGAAATGAAAAAAAATTATAAGTACATTGACACTTCTGATCTGTTAACTTGGAAGAAATAGAAATGTATAGAATTTTTCAAAGATTGGATCAAAGTCCAAAGACTTTTATTATTTCTCAATCACATCAGCAAACATCAGAAGAGGTCACCTTACTCACGCACCTGTCACTCTCAATAGAAACTGACGAAAAGGTACAACCAAATGTACCCAGACAAGATCAAATTCTTCCACCTTCCACCACCTCCATTCCTTCCGTATACTGAAATTATAACTTCATCATTTTTATTTACACTCCTATTTCTTGAATCTGAAATATATAATACAATTTTATATTCTAAATTTTAAAATTTAGAAGATATCTTTTGAATTTGAAAATATATTTTAAACTTTAAAATTTGAACTTGGAATATAAAATTGTATTTTGAATTTTACAAGGTCTATATTATACAATTTAAAAATCAATAAAAAAACAAAACATATACCTTTTGTCAAAGCATAATTTTGGAATTAAAATATTTATGAATAATTTTGAAATTAAAATATTTATGGAGGTGTAAGAAGAAACGGAGTGAAAGAAGAAATTGTCATTAAAGGGTAGGCAATTGCTTCCTGCACCCAATCAATTTTGACTCGCATCCAACGAAAATTTTAAAACTCCAATCTGTCCTTTTCACACATTTGTTTACAAATTTTAATTTTTGGAAGACATTTTTATACATTCTAGATTTCGAAATCCGAAAGGTTATTTTCATATTTCATTTAAGCTTCTAGATGATCATATCCAAAAGTGAGTTATGAGTTCCAAATTTTCATATCTAAAATGGTATGCTATAAATGGTGTTGAGAACTGAAATTCGAAACTCATTTATGTTTGCTTACAGATCTTGAGATCCAGATCATTTATATTGTTCAAATAAGTTTTCGGATGGTGAAATCCGGAAGTAACATTAGTTCTACATTTGTAGATCCAGAACTTTGTAATTTAACTTGTGGATATAAATATTCAGACAAAAATTTAAAATCATTAAAGATAAAATGAACATTTCACGTGAGTCTGAATTGATATGATACAGGAAGAATCAGCCTAGAGGGTATGTGCAGTAATTGGCCCAACCCAGAATGGCCTAAAGAAAAACACAAAACGCAACCGGAAGGAAAGAAAACACAACCTGAGATACGAATGTACTTCATTAAAAGCTAAAAATGTGAAGTAATATAAAAAAAAATGAACATTGCAATAAAATAACTTATTCAGTCAATAAATCTGTGACTTTTTTAAAAATATACAGACACCTTATCGCCAAAAATCAACGGCAGCATTTCTAATCTACAACTAACAAGTATCATAAGAAATCCTGAAAATGTTATTAAAAGAAGCCTCCTACCGTTCTCATTCAAACATTTCAGTAGTTTTCTCACCTTCCTCCTGAGAATGAAGTATTTGTTAGTGCTTACGCAGGCATGAGATGAGACTATTGTCACAGACAGATAGATACTTCTACGCTACTGCAAATTTGTATAATAAACAGCGTATACAAACCAATTAGCATACTAAATGGTGTTTATTATTAGTAATTGGTTTCCAGAATATTGAATTAATTCCCTATGAAGAGATTACGATGGGATGAGACGGACATATACAGATACCAAAATGACACCACATAAAACATGAGTTTTGACTATAGCTGCTGTGATGATGCAGTATCATTTTCTTCAATGTCATCAAATTCCACCGGTTTCCCACGAACAAGCTTCCTGTAAATCAAATAAAAAATTAGGACATTTACACATACATATTTTAAGAATTAACGAGTTAAAAATATAAACAGAATACTGCTATTTCAAAATAAAAACAACAAATTCCTAATCAGAATGAAACAACTAATTGATTAAAACACAGTGAAGTAGTGGCAACAAAGACATGCCAAACAAATGGCTATTCTAATTCAATCATTAGGAATGAATTTTTATCCTTCAACTCGAGTGAAATTTCTATGGTCAACAAAAATGAACCATTACTAAGGAATGCATCTAGCATGCCCTTGATGAAATTGTCACTCTTCTTGTCATGTGGTTCACAAAAATTTTACAAGTTTAAAGATTCTCCCTTCTTTTGGTCCTTTAACCTTTTTAACTGGTAAGCAGATTACAATCAATTGTTAAGTAGAGAAACCTTTTTGATATAAAATTCTCAGACAGTGCCTTATCCAGCCTCTCTTCAAACGGGGTTGCGTGCCATTTTACTTTCTGGTCCTGTGGACAATTAGATAAAGTGCAGTGATCAGATGGAGTATACAGATTTAAAAACCATATAACACCAAATAATGACTGCAAGACATACCTCCTTGTACTTAGTTGTTGAATTCGGGATGCCATTGCCATACCACCACTTAAGAGAAATGGGGGAATTCTCCTCAATGACTGATAGAGGAGTTAATCTAGAAGACAAAATTGATTTCTCCTCATTTTCATATCCATTTGAAATTTTCTTCAACCCTTCTTCTGGGGTAGGAGTTCCATTTTGAGATTGGTCAACCAAATCACTCAGCTCACTTGAATCTTCTTCAGGGTTAGAATCTCCGTCCTCTAGTATTTTGCACCGGAAGATATTATCACTTGGGTTGTTTGTTGGATAGACAAACTGGCAACGAACCTGAGCCTTACCACTCTGTAACTGTTCTAATGATGCAGGATACACAGTTCCTGGTGTTTGCATCTCATCAAATAACTTCAACGGGGTAGGATAAGGAGATTGTCTATATGCACTTTGGTGGTTATTTGGTGATTTGTTTTCCTTCGTATGCCAATCGTCTGATGAGCTTCCATAGGATGCCAAGTCAGTTTCGTTTTCAAAACGAACAGACTTGTTCTTTCTCTGAGTATTGGCGGGTAGCAAAGGTGAAACTAAAGCTGCATTCCTTTCGGACCTATCTTCCCTATGAAGAATCCCTGCATAACTTTTTTCTATGCAGTCAACAGAGTCATCCTGAGTATCTTGTGCTTTGGAGATGCAACTGCAAAAGAAATGAAATGAAACTAACATCTGATCAGGTTCTAGTTCTCCCTCCCACTATTTTACACTATCAGTGGACAATTCTAACTTCCAACCAAAACATCATTTGAAATACAACCATTTGAAGGACATTTCTCTTAAAAACACAACAAATGATCTGATTCTTTATTCGATACAGTTTCTCTACCATGAGCTCTAACTGTTAGGAATGTTGTATCCACCGCTTACTATAATAAAAATTAAGTAAAAAACAGAAGATTCACCTGCCATGCATCAAATATCACTTGTTCAATTTCAATATCAGCATAAGAAAAAAATTCAAAATCACGAATAACCTGCTTGGCGTGTGCTCAAATGAATCCATACTATTTCCCCACTTTTGACAAAGTTTTATGGGAGTTGGTTGATCAAATGGTTGGACATCTGGTTGCAGTTTTTCCACAGACGTGTTAGGAAACCAAGTATGAAATCTTGAAGGGTCATCGGGAGATGGTGATGTTTTCAATTTCTCAGATGCTTTACAAATTTCAATAGGAGTTCCTGTTAAGGTCCCACAAGCTTTAAGAAACTTAGCCTGTAGTTTAAGTAATGAGACAATCAAAATTCAATTGACAAGATCGAATGTGAGAAGAAAAAATAATAAACAAATTGTAAAAGAAACTAAGTACTATTTAAAATTTGATATATACCATGGTTCGCATATACAGTTTTAGAAATTGAATACAAAAAA
Source organism: Phaseolus vulgaris (assembly GCF_000499845.2). Classification (NCBI taxonomy): domain Eukaryota; kingdom Viridiplantae; phylum Streptophyta; class Magnoliopsida; order Fabales; family Fabaceae; genus Phaseolus; species Phaseolus vulgaris. Next base: position 53,983,877 of record NC_023752.2, read on the forward strand.
GTTATAACATGAATACGCTGTAGATGATACAGAGAGCAATGGATATGACTGACTTTTAACAAGCCAGATTGAAAAAATACTAATGGTTCTAATTGTTTCCACCATTCTTACACAAAGAGGTTTATAAAATCACCTTTTGTTCTTCACATTTTGCTTGTATACTACATTCAAGAAGCTTCTTATGTCAGTTTGCAGATTCATTTTATCCAGCTTGACGCGAACTCAAAAGATAAACTATTAATCTTATTTTACTCAATGCCCTAACTTGCTCAAACAAAAAATTATAACAACCAAAAACAACCAGATAAAAAATCATTTCAGACCAATATTAATAGCACAATAAAAATACCTCGTCCTTAAGGTCCTGGAAATCTCCCTGAAACCCCACCCCATCAATCCGTGCAGAATCATCTCTCTCTGCTAAAAAATGTTAGAAGACGGAATTAGTGAAACTACTAAAAAGAGAACAGAAAACATAAAAGTAGAAAGAAAGAAAGAAAACGAAAAGCACCTTCAAATAACAAAGAAGACGAACTATTCCGAGATATCACAACTCCCTGATTTAAACACAGAAAAAATCCTAATTATTACAAACAAACAAAAAGTAATTAAAAGAGAGAGAGATGCGAAATGTGAAATTTTACGTTGGAACGATTGGATGTGGGAATCAGTTGCGGTGTGGGCGTAGGGCGAGCGTCTCTGATCCGGAAGCAGGCGAAGAAACAGCCCATTACTTTGTTGAAGGATCGGAAGAAGAAACGGATAATGAAGCAGAACACTCTCCTCAGCATGTCATGCAAATTCTGACACCCTAATTTCGAATTCAGTTCAAAATCGAAAGGGCGTGAACGGTGCGTGTTGCGCAGAGACTGCAATTTGAATTTTGAAGTGGCTCAAAAGCGAGGGAAATTAAATTAGTTAATTATTTAATTATTAGGATAAAAATTGTTAACTCAATAATCATTTATGAGAATAAATTTTTTTATAACTGTTCTCTTATTCTACTCTTACATTAGACCGTTTTACCATACTTGTACCAATATATAAACAAATAATTGTTTTTAATTTCTACTCTTTAATTATAAAACGTTTTATATTTGACCAGTATAAAATAAATAGCTTTTACAATTTTATTATAGAAGTTTTGTATTTTAAATAGTTAATTGAATTTAAAAAATAGTTACAAAATTGAAATGGAAAAATAATAAAACAAATTATACTGATAAAAGTTAAATGGGTAAGGAATCCAATTTTTTTAATATCTTTAAAAATTTGTTGTGTTTTATAGATATTACATTATAAATTTATTATAATTGTAAATTTATTGGAATTAATATATAAGATAAATTTATGTTACAATTTTTAAAACATATTAATGTACATATATGTTCTAAAAAAGAAAACATTAATTTAAATTATCATTATTTTGTAAGTGAGAGATAAAACAAAAAATTAGTCTTTAGGATAACATTGTTAATAAATTTATTTATTAAATTATAACAATAATTGAGTATAAAACATAATTTATGTTTTAGTAGCCTTCTTACTTATTTTTATGTCATTCATAATATTTGAAGTTTTAAAAACTTTATAAAAACTAATGAAATGTATTTAGACATGTACTGGTAAGCTAAAACCGAGAGGTTCAGGCCGAGAACTACATATTGAACAACCAAGAGGTGTTAGACTAAAATCGAGAGGTTTAGACCGAAAGCGAAAAAGACATACATAAAAGAATAAAACAAAATATAAATATTATTATAAAAATAAAAGTCCAATTAAGATAAAACTTACATGAGGGGTGTGAAAATAATAAAAAGGTGTAGAAAGAAAGCCCAAAAGTAAAGGGGAAAGCCCATTAAAGAAACCCTATAAATAGGAGTTCAGAGTAAGAAAAAGGTAAGAGTGATTTTATCTGATGAACATTAAACTATTTCTGACTTTGGCATCGGAGCGACTTGCAGGTACCCCCCTGCCGTGAGGAGAAGCCGAGAGCACTTGCTGTGAGGAGAAGCCGAGAGCCCTTGCCGTGAGGAGAAGCCGAGAGCACTTGTTGTGAGGAGAAGCCGAGAGCCCTTGCCGTAAGGAGAAGCCGAGAACATCTGTCGTGAAGAGAAACCGAGTGTCCAGCCCAAGATTGAAGGATTTGCATAAAGAATTAATCTTGTTAATCCATTTCGAGTGTTCTTGGTCCCTGTTGTAAGAACATTTTGGCGGTCACCGTGGGGCCGAGAAGTAGTTGAAAAGGGTTAAAGACAAGATGGACCAAATAGAAGAACAAGGTGGAGAACAGGAAGACAATGTTAACATGCCAATGGCAATGTTGGTACAACTACAAAAAGAATTCGAGATGTTAAAAAAGAATAATGAAGAAGAACTAAGCATGTTGAGAGCCGAAAATGCACATATGAGGAGAAAACTGCAGGAAGAGACAGTTCTGAATTCGTCCTTTGAAACTGTTCAACCTAAAGCACAAATGAATGAAAGACTTCATCACAACGAAAGTTCCCAAACCAAAAGAAGATTGCTTGATACCTCTGGGGTTTTTTCAGGAGCATCCTCCATAAAGCATCCGTTTTATGATGTTATAGTTGATACTCCATTACCTGACAATTGGAAAAATTTGACAATTGGAAAAATTTGACAATTGACAAATACGATGGAAGTACAGACCCTGATGAACACATTGCAATATATACCACTCAGATAAGCTTGTATACGTGGAATGATGCTATTATGTGTAGAGTGTTCCCTACGACGCTGAAAGGAGCAGCTTTGAGTTGGTTCACGCGCCTCCCACCTTTGAGCATTGATTGTTTCGATACACTGGTAGGAAAGTTCGGTGCTCAATTTGCAACCAGTCGCCCTCATCATTTAACATCAATTGCTTTGGTGAACATAAGACAAGAGAAATGAGAGTCATTAAGAATGTTCATGGAACGCTTTGGAAAGGTTGCCTTAGGTATTCGAGATCTTAGCCCAGAGGTTACCATGCATCATATGATAATAGCATTGAAGCTGGGACCATTCGCCGATAGCCTCTGCAAAAAACCTGCAACCAATTTGGATGAACTAAGGCAGCGAGCCTCAAAATTTATGCAGATGGAAGAACTGAGAGAGTTCCGAAACCAAGTGAGGGTTGATGGAGGTGAGAAGAGGGTGATGGAAAGAGAAAGCGGACCTATGGTCAGAAGAGCCCGAGAAGAGTTCAGAAGTCGAAAATTCCAACAATATACACCTTTGAATACAAATAGAGCAAGAATTTTGCAAGAAGCCATGGCAGCAGAAATAATACCACCACCAAGAAAAGCAAGAACACCAGAAAGGGTAGATCATACCAAGCGGTGTGAGTATCATAAAAATCATGGCCATCATACAGAAGAGTGCATCGGGTTGAAAGATAGAATAGAAGAATTGATCCAAGCGGGACAGTTGAAACGCTTCATTCAAGGAGGAAATACGAAAACAAGATTAAGTCCTGAAAAAGTGTTGAAAGGGAGAGAGGTAGGACAAAGAAGAGTGGAAGGATTTGAAAGAAGAGAAGATAGAAGAGTTGAAAAAAGAGATGATAGGAGGGAGGGAAGGCCAGAACGAAGATGTGATAGGTTTTATCAAAACACCCAGTCGGTTAGGCGAAGTAGGGAACGAAGTCTGGGAAGGCCGGTCAGAGGATTTATAAATACAATTTCAGGTGGTTTCTCTGGCAAAGAATCTTCATCGGGAAGAAAACAACATTGGAGAAGTATCAGAACCATTAATCACATTTTTAAAAAAAGAACTTTGCCACCGATGCTTTTCACAGATGAAGACTTTCAAGAAATCGATCCCGATCATGATGATCCTATGGTGATAACAGTAGAAATAGCCGAGTATGCTGTCATGAAAACCTTGGTTGATCAGGGGAGCTCAGTTGATTTTTGTTTTGGGATACTTTCAAAAGGTTGCACTTGAGAGAAGAAAATATTGTACCTTTCCGAGAACAAATTATTGGCTTCTCGGGTGAAAGAGTTAGCACTAAAGGATATGTTGATTTAATGACAACATTCGGCAGAGGCAGTAAAACTAAAAAGATCAAAATCAGGTACTTGGTGGTGGACGCTTCCACATCATACAATGTGTTGCTAGGGCGATCTTCTTTGAATAAGTTGGGAGCAATAGTTTCAACACCGCATTTAGCCATGAAATTCCCAACAGAGAAGGGGGAGATAGCCACGATATATGTCAATCAAAAAGATACTCGGGAATGTTACGCAACAGGCTTAAAGATGAATTTGAAAACAAATAGAGATACTGAAAGAATGGTGGCGATGGCAGATTTGGACCCCAGGTTAAATGATGAGAGGTTAGAACCAAAAGAAGAGACAACAGTTGTAGTATTGGGACGGGACGAGAAGCAATGCACTTACATAAGTGGAAGTTTGCCCAAAGAATTGTTAAACAAACTTATCACATTGTTACGCAACAACAAAGACTTGTTTGCTTGGAAACCATCTTATATACCTGGAATCGATCCAGAGGTAATTTGTCACAAATTGTCGGTATGTCGAGAAGCGAAACCGATATCTCAAAAACGAAGAAAGTTGGGTGAAGAAAGACGAAAAGCAGCAATTGAAGAAACCGAGAAGTTAATGCAAGTTGGTTTCATTAAGGAAGCTCAGTACACAACATGGTTATCCAATGTGGTGCTAGTCAAAAAACCGAATGGAAAATGGAGAATGTGTACCGATTATACAGACTTGAATAAAGCTTGTTCGAAAGATACATATCCATTATCCAACATAGACCGATTGGTAGAAGGGGCGTCTGGACAAGAAATGATGAGCTTTCTCGATGCCTATTCAGGGTATGACCAAATACAAATGTATGAGCCGGATGTTCCAAAAACAGCTTTTACCACAGATACTGCCAATTATTGTTATAAAGTCATGCTTTTCGGCTTGAAGAATGTTGGAGCAATATATCAAAGACTCATGGATAAAGTGTTCAAAAATCAAATTGGGAAAAACATGGAAGTATATGTGGATGATATGGTTGTGAAATCGGAGGAGGTAGAGAAACATTTGGGAGACCTTGAGGAGGTGTTTGCACGCATAAGAGAATGCAATATTCGTCTTAATCCGGAAAAATGTGTTTTTGGTGTGAAAGGTGGAAAATTTTTAGGCTTCATGTTAACCAACAGAGGTATCGAGGCAAATCCTGATAAATGTGAGGCAATAATGAAAATGGGAAGTCCAAAGAATTTGAAGGAGGTACAAAGACTGGTGGGGAAGCTGAACTCATTGTCAAGATTTCTACCAATATTAGCCGAGAGAACCAAGCCGATAGTTAACTTGTTGAAAAAATCTGAAACCTTTGAGTGGAATGACCGATGTGAGCAAGCCTTTACTCAGATCAAAAGCATAATAGCCGAACCACCAATCTTAGTTAAACCTGTGTCAACCCAACCTATCATAGTTTACCTAGCAACTTCAAATGAGGCCATAGGAGCAGCTTTAATACAAGAAAACCCATAGCAGAAACCGATATATTTTGTAAGTAGATCCCTTCAAAACGCCGAAACCAGATATCCCAAGGTTGAAAAAGTCGCCTTAACATTAGTGTATGCTGCAAGACGCCTTCGGCCATATGTTCAGAATCATCTGATAATTGTGAGAACAGATTATCCAATATCTAAAATTTTGAGAAAACCAGAACTTGTAGGTCGAATGGTGACGTGGTCGATGGAGCTTTCAGAATACGGAATCAAGTATGAACCAAGAGGACCGATCAAAGCCCAATCACTTGCAGATTTCATTATTCAGATGCCGACAGCAACACAACCGGAGCAATGGACATTATATGTAGACGGTGCGTCAAGCAAAAGAGGAAGCGGAACAGGGATTGTGCTTGAAGGACCAGATAACTTCCAAGTAGAAATGGTGTTAAGGTTTGAGTTCAGAACATCCAACAACCAAGCCGAATATGAAGCTCTTGTTGCAGGGTTACTACTGGCCAAAGACATGGGAGTCGGGAATGTCATTTGCAAAAGTGACTCTCAACTTTCGGTGGGACAGGTGCAAGGGGAATATCAGGTAAAAGATCCATTATTAATGAAATATTACCATAAAGTGTTAAATATTATGCAATGCTTTAATAAGGCTGAAATGAAATATATTCCGAGAGAATTAAACATGAAGGCAGATTCATTATCCAAATTAGCAAGCCAACAGAGACAAGGGCAACATAATTCAGTCATACAGCAAACCCTTAGTTAACCGACAGTGAGTTTAGAAGAATGCTTCAATATTGCAACCTTAAAAGATGAATGGATAAAAACGTACATAGAAGTAATAAAGAGCCAAGAACAAGGAGTTGAACCAGATGCAAAAACGGCAAAGAAAGTAGCTAGTTTTGTGTTAATCGGTGATGAACTTTACAAAAGAGGATATTTTATGCCTTTGTTAAAATGTCTGTCAAGAGAACAAGCCGAATATGTAATTAAAGAACTTCATGAAGGAATTTGTGGACTACACTGTGGAGCTCGAACAATGGCAACAAAGGTCTGTAGAGCTGGTTACTATTGGCCGACAATCAGAGAAGATTGTGAACTTTATGTTAAAGCATGTAAAAAATGTCAAGAGTTTGGAAGTTTAAACCACATACCGGCACAAGAGTTGCAAGGAATTGTTTCCCCTTGGCCATTTGCAAAATGGGGAATTGATATACTTGGCCCGTTCCCACTTGGACGAGGACAAACCAAGTTCATGATAGTAGTTGTGGACTACTTCACAAAATGGATAGAAGCAGAAGCGTTAACTAAGATAACAGCTCAACAAGTTCAAACGTTTGTATGGAAAAATATAATATGCCGATTTGAAATCCCACACACCATTATAACTGACAATGGCCGACAATTCATTGACAAAAAACTTATGGAATTTTATGTAGATTTGGGAATCAAGTCAACAAATACTTCAGTTGAACATCCGCAAACAAATGGACAAGTTGAAGCTGCAAACAAAGTTATTCTCGGACACTTAAAGAAGAGGTTAGGAAGCGCTAAAGGTTTATGGGCAGAGAAGTTACCAGAGATATTATGGGCATATAGGTGTACACCTCAAACGTCAACTGGAGAAACACCATTCAACCTCACGTATGGAACAAATGCAATGTTACCAGTAGAAGTTATTGAACCAACATTACGAAGGCAAATGGAAGATTGGAATGCCAACAACGAATGCTTAAGGACTGACCTTGATCTTATTGAAGAACTCAGAGAACGAGCAAAAATAAAGGAAGCAGCAGTGAAGAGAAGAGCAACGAAGAGGTTTAATGCAAAAGTAAAACTAAGAGATTTTAAGGAAGGGGATTTGGTTTGGAGAATGCGAACTGATGCTCGAAAAGATCCACGACATGGAAAGCTAGCATCCAATTGGGAAGGTCCTTTCAGGGTACTGGAAAATTTACAAAATGGGGCATATAGATTAGAAACTCTAGAAGAGAAAGTAATACCAAGAACATGGAATGCGAGTCATTTAAAGTTCTATTTTAGTTCAAATATATGTAAATAGAAGACTTTCGTGTACATACTTATCATCTAATCAAGAAGCATTACCAAGTAACAAAGTTCATCTTGTTAGCTTTCATACTTAATCTTCCACAACACATAAACATTCTTATTCGGTCTTGGATGATTTCACTCTAAGTGAAAACCCACCCGAAAAGGCACATATTTACAAAGCTTTCGGTCTTGGATAATTTCACTCTAAGTGAAAACCCACCTGAAAGAGCACGTATTTACAAAGCTTTCGGTCTTGGATGATTTCACTCTAAGTGAAAACCCACCCGAAAAAGCACATTTACAAAGTTTTCGATCTTGGATGATTTCACTCTAAGTGAAAACCCACCCGAAAAAGCACATATTTACAAAGTTTTCGGTCTTGGATGACTTCACCCTAAGTGAAAACCCACCCGAAAAGGCACATATTTACACAACTTTCGATCCTGGATGATTTCACTCTAAGTGAAAACCCACCCGAAAACATCTCATTCTATGCCGAAAACACAAATAGCGAATAATTGCCACATTAAATAAAGCATACTGTCATACTTCACAGCAGGGTAAACCGCATAAAAAACCTGAAAAGGTGAAATTAATTGCATAAGGTTGTCTAAATTTCATCCATCATTATCATACTTTACATAAACTTTATCTTATATGTTCGCCCAAAAACGCTTTCTCACGTCTTCTAAAAAGTTCCTTTTTAATAGTTACAAAATTCGTGCAGAATCCTCTATTTTGGAACACTTTCGCATACAAAACCGAAAGATACTTGTGCCTTAACATCGTAAATACCGAAAGATACTCAGTGCTTAAACCGAAAAGTAATCATTAAAAATACTGAAGTTAAGAAGTATAAGTTAAAAGCATTTAAAACATTTCAAACATTTTCAATTACCAGACTGAAAAATTAAGCATCTAATGGTAAAAGTCGAAAGGTCTATCACGACACTTAATCATACAACCGAGAGGTCACAACCACATTAAATAACAATCGATGAAGTAACAAATAAAAAGTATCCAACACAGCATAAGACAACTGATAAAAAGAAACTATTAAACTTTATACGTATTGAGGTTCCAAAAAAGAGATTACATTCAACATTCCACAAAACTCCATACATGGGTCAGCATTCCCAAGATACCCATACATAGATCAGCATACCAAAACAATTTCACTTTCAGCAAAGCAAACTTGTGCCCACCTAATCCTCAATATTAATATCTTCAACGTCATTGTCCGGAATCTCATTAACAGGAACTAATTCACCCTTATAAAAATCCTTCTTAACATCAAAGTTGCCTTCATCAATAGGAATCTTATAAAAATATTTAGCTTGTTGAAGGCCTTCTCAAAACCAAGGTTGTGTTGTTCAAAGATAAAGCTTTCAGCTTCAAAAACGTTAGTCTTCAGCTGATTTATCTCTTCATCCATAAGTTTGATCGTGTTCTTGTCAACTTCGTTTGCAGAGGATAATGTCGATACCTTCTCGCTCAAAAGTTGGTTTTCTTTAAGTAGTTGAGCATTCTCTTTACCAAATCTTGAGTTTTCACTCTTCAATTCAGCAATTTCCTTCCCAAGGCCTTCCTTTACAGCTTCTTCTTCATTTTTCTGTTTCTTCATCTCTTCTAATTGCCAAGACAAAGAGCTCATTTTTTCCTTATACTTGGCAAGATCAGTCTTCAATTTTTCAAACTCAGATAGAGACACACAGTTTCCATTTTTCTCTTTCATCATCTTTCCAAACAGCAGACCTCTACTTGACAATTCAATAATAGAATCTGACAACGAAGCAGCATCCATATTTTTTAACATGTTGTAAGATGGTTCATTAAAAGAAGTTTGAACAAACTTCGCATATTTTGTTGAAGCACTAAAAATTGTTTCAGAAAGAGGTTCAGATGAAACATTTTCAACATGGCGATGATGCCGAGACGACGAATGTGATCTCTTGTTGTTTCTGTCTCGTTTATTTGACTTCTTCGAGGGACCGGCAGCATCAACATTACGTGTAACTTCACCCACTTCAACATGTGCAACCGGTTCCACGAATTCTACTTCCACCACAGGATTCACCACATTCTCACGTCGCGGAGTTACATCGCCCACCTTGTTCAGTAGTTTTGAAAAGTAAGATCGAGCTTTCGGATTCGTGCTTGCCATCAGAGCTGAAAATCCATAAAAAACTTAGCAAAGTTAAAAAAACTCATCCTATAAAGCAGGAAAATGTGGAACAACCACGTACTAATAAGATCTTCTCGAGGACTTGATGAAGTGTACAATTGTAGCAAGGCGCGAGTGGGAACCTGGTACGAGAGACGACTAAAAACTTCAATAACATGACGATCGGCCGCACCCATTGAGTGAAACGATATTGAGTTAAACTTCACGGGATCCCTCGTCCAATACAGAGGAAACTTTGGAGAATCTCCATCAAAAAAATACTCTCTTCCTACTGGTTCTATTAAAATTTTGAAAAAACCTCCCTTAAAATCCTTATATGATGATGTAAAAGGTTTAAGGAAACAAACATTGGATTTGCTGATAAGGGATAACCACCCTGGCCGTTTCCCAGGCCGAGAGCTATAATAGTACAAGAAAGAAGCAAGACTGGGAGAAAGCGATAATAATTTACACAAAATGCTAAATGCTTGCATTGCAGCCCAACCATTGGGATGAAGCTAAGTAGGAGCAACATTAAGGAAGTTAAGAACGCCTATTTGAAAGTTGTTCAAAGGCAATCGAATATGAAGATCTCTAAAAAAGCAAGCATAAAAATAAAAAAATTCATAGCTATCACCCTCTCGGCCATGACAAACATTATCGACATCTCCAACACGCCGAAAAGAAATAATATCATTTTCAATATCAGAATAATAAATTTGAGAATGGGAAAGAAAACTACGAAGTTCAATAGCAGAACGATACTTCGAAAAAACACTCGGACCTTAGGATTAACCCATTGATAACCTGGACGAAGATTTTTCCGAGGCAATACAATTCCGAATTCTTGAGGAGCATCAATAGTCGGAGCTCCATTTGAATCGTTCATACAAGAAGGAGTAGCAGATGAAGACTTCGAGTCTGGATGATCTTCTTCTCGAACCACTCGCCCAGTTGATTCACCACTCGCACTCGAAAAATCATCAGAAGCAGAAAAACTCGAAAGAGACATATTACCTTTGCAAGAATTGATTGAAGATTGAAAATGAGCTCCCTTTTTCAATAGCAACGAAACACACATTCATAAAGGTTTGAATGAAGAACCTATTTATAACCCAAAAATACACCCTAGAATTCGAAACGTTGCACCAATATGAAACCGTTCAAAAATATATAATATAACGGCTAAAACAGCAAATTCACGTCAAATAATTTAAATTCAGCAAACTAAAGCACGAAAACCAAGGCATTTAATATCAAATCAAATCAAATGTCAAAATTATTATATTATATTAAGACACAAATATTTTTGTTTAAACTTAAAGTATTTCTGTCTCGGGGGGCCAGTGTACTGGTAGGCTAAAACCGAGAGGTTCAGGCCGAGAACTACATATTGAACAACCAAGAGGTGTTAGGCTAAAACCAAGAGGTTTAGACCGAAAGCGAAAAAGACATACATAAAAGAATAAAACAAAATATAAATATTATTATAAAAATAAAAGCCCAATTAAGATAAAACTTACATGAGGGGTGTGAAAATAATAAAAAGGTGTAGAAAGAAAGCCCAAAAGTAAAGGGGAAAGCCCATTATAGAAACCCTATAAATAGAAGTTCAGAGTAAGAAAAAGGTAAGAGTGATTTTATCTGATGAACATTAAACTATTTCTGACTTTGGCATCGGAGCGACTTGCAGGTACCCCCCTGCCGTGAGGAGAAGCCGAGAGCCCTTGCCGTGAGGAGAAGCCGAGAGCCCTTGCCGTGAGGAGAAGCCGAGAGCACTTGCTGTGAGGAGAAGCCGAGAGCCCTTGCCGTAAGGAGAAGCCGAGAACATCTGTCGTGAAGAGAAACCGAGTGTCCAGCCCAAGATTGAAGGATTTGCATAAAGAATTAATCTTGTTAATCCATTTCGAGTGTTCTTGGTCCCTGTTGTAAGAACAAGACACATTAATAATATATAATCTATGATAAAAGATTTAATAAAAAATAACAATGGGTAGATTTTTTTTTCACAAAATTTGTTATTATAACTATTATTTATTATTGAATTTTCTCAGAGGAAAATTGGAATATATGTATTATTATATAAAAAAATTAGACAATTAAAAAGGTTAGAAAAATACATATATGTAGGTGTGTGTATTTATATGTGTCTCAAAAAAAAATTATTTTTATTACCCAATAAAATAAATTTACAAACGATAATCTTACAATGAAAAATATGATTTATATGAATATAAAAAAAGTTGTTAGACATCATTATAGAAAATCATCATACAAAAAATAATATTTAATTATCATATAAGGGTTTTTTGAAAATTTGAGAAGAACTTCTCAACAAAGCAACATATAGTTCATAATGACTAAAAACATAAAGGGAAAGACATTGGATATAATTTGTTTATGTGATTTATTCATGGTAATTACAAAACTTAACTTCATGGAAAATTATTTTCTAAAAATACATAGGACTAACATTTTCTATTATTTTATTTAATATTTAATTCTTAATAAGAAACAGGTATGATAATGTCTTTTTCTTTTACTTAGAGTGAAACATGCACTAATGATGTATTAAAGAAGCAAAATACATTTTTTATGGTAAAGGTTTAGAGTTTAGAGTTTTATAATGTAATAAAAAAACTATTAAAATTTAAATGAGTCATTTTTTTTTTACGTGACAAATACCAAATAGATATGCTTTAAAAATCCTTTGCTATATTATTTGTTATCTTATATGACCACTTAAATCAATAATTCCTACCAAATAAATATAATGTATGAAAATTTTAAATTTCTAATTCCTAAATTACTCCTTGTAAGATCAAGTAAAATGAAAAAAATAGCTTATTTTATACCAGGAAATTTGACAACAAGAATAAATAAAATATCTAACCAGAAGAAATGGATTAATAGAAATAAATCTTTTGTGTTGATTGTGCGGAAGAACTCCATGAATGATGAAAAGAACCTGTGATGAGAAAGATGCAGAGATGAAGGGAAGATAAACCATAAAAGGGTTGAAAGAATCAGACCAGAGAGAAGGGAAAAACGTGAAATAGTATTGTGAAATTGAATTGGGAAAAAACTGAATTACAAAAGTTACCAAGTAAAAAGTAATACTAAGCCTAAGATACATGCTGAAAGAAATAAAAGAAGGCCCCAAATCCCAAACAATCCAAAATAATAATAAAAAAATATGCTAACTAACACCCCCCTCAAGCTGGGAATAGATATTTTGCATTCCCAGCTTGGACTTGAGAGCAGTAAAGGTGGAAGCAGCCAGTGGTTTAGTGAGGATGTCAGTAGTTTGCATGGAGAAAGTGATTGGAAGCAACTTGAGAAGACCAACATTAATTTTCTCTCGGAAAATATGACAGTCAATCTCTATGTGCTTCGTTCGTTCATGAAAAACCTGATTTGAGGCAATATGAATTGTTGACTGGTTGTCACAGTATAGAATTGCAGGTTCAATGTAGGGGATACCAAGATCCTTAAGAATGTAAGTCAGCCACTGAATTTCACAAGTGGTTGCTGCAAGAGCTCTATACTCGGCTTCCGAAGAACTTCTTGAGATAGTAGGTTGTTTCTTGGACTTCCATGACATAAGAGACTCACCCAAGAAAATGGTGAAGCCAGTAACAGATTTTCTGGTTTCAGAACATGTGGCCCAATCAGAATCGCTGTAACCTCGAAGCTGGTTGTTACTATTCTTGTGGAGAAAAATTCTCGAGCCAAGATTACCCTTAAGGTACCTTAGGATGCGAAAAACAGCTTGTTGATGGTGCTTTGTAGGGGAAGAGACGAACTGACTTAAGTTGTTGACACTAAAGGCTATGTCAGGCCGTGTGTTGGTGAGATAGATCAGTCGTCCAATAAGTCGACGGTAGGTAGATGATGATTCTTCATTGAGTTGGACGCTGTCCGTGGAAGAAAGGCGAGAGGAATGGGACATGGGTGTAGGCATGGTGGCACAATCCAGCATTCCCGTTTCATGGAGAAGATCAAGTGTGTACTTTCTTTGACTGATATGTAAACCAGATTTGTTGCGAGCCACTTCCAGTCCCAAGAAATATGTGAGGTCCCTTAAATTTTTAATTCTGAATTGTTGATCCAGCAACTTAGTGATATGAGCGGTTTCCTCATCATCGTTTCCAGCAAGTACAATATCATCCACATATACAAGAAGAACAGTGAGTTTAGTATGAGTGCGTTTTAAAAAGAACGAATGATCAACAAATGACAATGTGTAATTATGTGAAAGTAAGAAATTAGATAATTTGGCATACCATTGTTGGCTAGCTTAACGAAGACCATAGAGAGATCTTTGGAGTTTGCAAACGTGGTTTGATGAGGGGAGAGTGAGACCGGGTGGTGGCTGTATATACACTTCCTCGAGGAGATCTCCATGTAAAAATGCGTTATTGGCATCGAGTTGTTTGAGAATCCAATCATTGGAAGCAACAGCAGCAAGTAGTAAACGCAATGTTGTCAATTTTGCAATAGGGGCAAAGGTATCTATGAATTCAAGGCCTTCTAACTGTGTGTACCCTTTGGCAATTAGGCGTGCCTTGTACCGGTCAATAGACCCGTCTGATTTGTGCTCTATCTTGTAAATCCAACGACAGCCAATAGCCGTCTTCCCAGGCAGAAGTGTGGTAATCTGCCAAGTGTGATTGGCATCAAGTGCAATCAACTCCTCTTGCATAGCTTGTTTCCAGCAAGCATGTTTTGAAGCTTGTGAGGCTCTGAATGGGAAGACATAGAAAGAATAGTGCATTTAAAAGCAGGAGATAAAGATTTATAAGAAACAAAATTATTAATGGGATATTTAGTACTTACACTATTTGTGATGGTCAAATCAGTTTGAAAATATGCAAGGTATGTTGGTGCCTTTCTTTGTCTATTTGATCTCTTCAGTGGTATGTTCAGATCATCAATTTGTGTATCATCCAAGGTCTCGCCATTTTGGTTAGGATCCATGTCCACATCAATTTGTGCAGTACCCATAGTCTCATGAGGATGACAATTATTTTGAAAAGTAATATCACACCTTGAATCATAATTGTGAGGAACAGGCAAAGAAAGGTTGTTGGAATTCACACAAGAATCCTTATTCAAATTATATGGAAAATGGTTTTCATAAAAGATAATATTCCTTGATACCTCAATACTATGATTTTTAAGATTTAGAAAAATATATCCCTTTGTGTTGGAGGACAAACCGAGAAAGATACCATGCACGGAACGATCATCAAGTTTCTTTCTGTGTGCAGTGAGAGTGCTAGAGTAACACAAATGTCCAAATACGCGTAAAGAAGAAAGATCATATGGTCTACCATTCAATTTTTCATAGGGTGCAATGTTGTGCAACAAAGGAGTGAGAGTGCAATTGATTAAGAAAACAACATGTTGTACAAAAAAATTCCAGAATAAAGGAGGTAAATTTGCTTGAAAAAACAAGGCACGGGTAACATTTAAAATGTGTTGATGTTTTCTTTCAACAATCCCATTTTGTTCAGGTGTTTCTACACATGTGGTTTGATGAACAATGCCTTTAGAAGAAAAGAATTTTTTCATGGCAAATTCAGCACCATTGTCAGTGCGAATAATTTTAACCGTAGTTTTAAATTGATTTTCAATGTAAGCAATAAAATTAACAATATGATTTCTAACTTCTGATTTTGTGTGTAAAGAAATAACCCAAGTAAAACGTGAAAAATCATCCACAATGGTTAAGAAATATCTAAAACTGTGCATGGAAATGACAGAACAAGGACCCCAAATGTCCATATGCAGTAATTCAAACATGTTAGCATTATGAGATCTACTTAAAGCAAAAGGGAGTTTCTTTTGTTTGGCACGAAGACATACATCACATACATGCGGTTTTTCAGCAGGAATATAAGAGTATTTAGTTCTCAAAACATTTAATCTTTCATCTGAAAGATGCCCCATTGTATAGTGCCACAGATTAATGTCTTTGACAGTACAATTGAAAGAAGGAGCAATAGTGTGTGTAGCAGTATTACGAAAAAAAGAAGATTCAAAAGCATACAAGCCAGCTTTGACACTAACTATATCAATCCTCTCTTTGGTTTGATTGTCCTGTATCACACAATTATTGGAGGAGAAAATTAAATTGCAGTTCAGATTTAAAGAAAGTTTAGAAGTAGAGACAAGAATAAAGGAAAGTTGAGGAACATATAAGACATCAATAAGGTAAAATTTGTGATTAAAAATCACAGTTCCAGAATATTTTGCAAACACATGACAACCATTAGGTAGACTAATAGGAATAGGTTTAATGTTTTTTGTACGAAGTAAACTCAGATAAAGAAGAACACACATGATCAGTTGCTCCTGAATCTAGAATCCAATAATTTATACCATGCTATAAATTATTTAAGGTAAGAATATTTCCAGTTGGAGACCTCTTTGCCATTTTATGATTGGTGTCTACAGTGAACGAGCCCACCTGATTTACTTGAATATTGGCTACAGTATTATTGCTGGTGCTTTGTCTAAACAAATATGACAAAACTAGATATTGTTGTGTTGTGAGGTGATATTCCCCTTTTTTCCTGTTCTTTTTGGCGAGGCTCAGAAAACACATCATCAGATATAACAACATTATTAACTTGATTGGTTTTACTACCATAAAACTTGTATCCAGGATGATACCCGTGTTTCTAATAGCAAGTTTCTATGGTGTGACCATTTATTCCATAGTGGGTACATATTTTCTTATTCCCATTATTTTTGAAAAACTTATTTTCTTGATTAGGAAACCCAACCTTATGAAAACAAGCGTTCTCTGAATGGCCATTTTTACCACAAAAAGTGCATATCACAAAAGAAGAGATGTGATTAGAATTAGCACTATTAATATTTGAGACAGAAAAGTTGATGGCCAGTTGACGTTCTTGTTGCACCACAAGAGAAATTTTTTCGTTATAGGTGGTATAGGCTCCATAAGAAGTACATGGTGAAAGAAATAAAAGAAGGACCAAGCCCCAAAGCCCAAACAGTCCAAAATAATAAAAAAAAATATGCTAACTAACATGGATCTATAAAAGTAGACTTTATATCTTAATATATCATTGTATATAAATATATATATATATATATATATATATATATATATGTATATATATATATATATATTTATGTGTTAGGTAATATTTTCTTTTTGTCATGAAATTTTCTTAATAAAAACTAGTTTCGTGATATTGTAAGCATACTTAATTAGTTTTACGATTTTTTTTTTAATTTGAACATAAGTATTTTATTATACACTAGAAGAAGCTCATGTCCGCGTTTATGTGTCTGTCTATTTTAAATATTTTTTAAATTTTTTATGTATTTTCTTTGTTATAAATATTGCACTAATAGTTTAGAATTTTATTGAATTAATATATGATATAAATTTATAAATATTATTGCAATTTTACTATATACATATAAAAATGAAAACACTTATTTAAAGTCTTATAACCTTATAATTTTATAATAAATAATTATTTTTTAATATTATAAAATCAAACAAAAATTAGTATTTATAGTCTATTTGAATTTACTTACAATTTATTAATAATATTACTTATTAAATTATAATAACAACTTAATATAAATTTTTAATTTAAAATAAATAATTATTAAATTGATTATATTTTAATTATAACAGATAAGATTGGAAAACGATGTATGTAGTGTAGATAAAAGAATCCAGAATAGATTAATTGTCTTCAGAATATGTGAGTGTGATTGAACATTACACGTCAAGTAACACATGACTAGTTGTTATTGAACACATGATTACTTATGAAACATTATGAATACTTTTTTTTTTCTGACTAAGTTTCTATATTATTGTTGTTTGAGGGTGAGAATATGAAGTTCGGACATTTCTTGGTGTGTTGGTGTCGGATACTCATATCGGACACCAACACTCGTATGATATTTGTATGACACGTATTCGTGAAGTGTCCAATTTAAAAAGTATTTGTTGGATTTCTGACAATTCTAGTGTAGTTCTAACACAATTTTAAAAAAGAAAAATATACACTAATTTTCTAAAAACTCAAATTTATTGTATAAATTTTTATTATGATTATAAAAAATAAGAAACAAATCCTTGTGAACCAGTTATGAAAAACATGTTTCTGTTCCAAAAATAATCTGAAACATACTTGTACATATGAATCTTTATTATCAATTTATATAATTCATAATTCTATAATATATAGATTCGTGTTCTTATGGTTTACATTTTAAAAATTATACGTATCTTCGTATTCGTGTCATGTCGTATCAATGTCCGTGTATGTGTTTATACTATATTTAAGTGATAAGAGTTAAGTGATGCAGCATTATTTGGTTGTAAATGGTTATCGTGGTCTTTGGTAGATCACAGAGTTAGGGACAAAAGTTACGGACAGAGTTAGGTACCTAGTTGCCCTCATCACCACATACATTCAGCATAATCAATTTCTATAGAAAATGACAATTTTCAGATTCCAAAAGTGCAGGAAACCATATCCTTCACTTCAACCTTTCTCACCTTAAACAATGCTAAACTCCATTCCTCATAAATGCTTCAAAATACTTTTATATTATAACTCTCTACAAACTATGAACAAAGCTTAATAACATTTCGTAGTTCTGAGAGTGACAATCTCTCTTAAATTCACGGGCCAAATACTTCTCAAACACATTTTCACACTTAAATCGCTGATTAAACTAAAAGAATAGAAACCAAACTTGTTATTAATCTAATAGTAATCACCTTTTATTACATATCTCATGCATTATTCATCAAGAAAGACACGTACTAATTTTTTTAATTAAAGTTGCAATGAATAGTTAATTAAGGTTCACTATATTTATATTTGTTGCTTGATGAGTTTATGTTAATGTGACAAACTTCCAAACTTGTCACATTCCTCGCAGCATCTTTCATGGATCTGAATTGGCATCAAGGTTGGGTAGGAAAGAGTAGCATGATTGTTTTATTCATGTTGATAATTTCTTTGGAAAATTATATATATATATATATATATATAATTTTTTTTTTAAATATTGTTTTATTCATGGTCTTAATGAATTACTTTATAATTGTTTTGGATAATTATATATATATATATATTTATTTATTTTTTGTTAAAAAATATTTATAATTTTAATAGAACCGTTATATGTTTTTTTTTAATAATATAGGATAATTTTATAAATTAATTATTGAAATGAGTATTTTTTTAAATTATTAAAATAGATAAGTCGTGATAATGTTTAAATAATATTGAACTTGTGTCAGACAACTTATTCTAATTATATTAAAGTTGTTGACACTAAATCCTAAACACAACTTCAATTCAAATATATTTATATTTCAAATATATTAAACTATTGTCACTTTCATCTGACTTCTTAATATTATAATTATGACAAATTAACACAATTTATTTATTTTGATAATTTTTTAAATTTTTATTATTTTGATAATTAATCTATAAAATCATCATATTTTGTATATGAAAAATTAAGTTATATATGTTTTAAATTTGTCTTAATGTTTTTACATACAAGTGAGACCACAAATCACATACTTCACATGGAATAAATAACTGAAAGAGAAAAAAATAGAAAGAGTTGTTTCTTTGCATAAGTTTATAGTAATAACTGATTGATTTCTTAATCAGATACTAACCAATTGTTTCAACTCGGATCAAGCCAGTTTTGTATGAAATTGGAGAGATTGAAAAATAAGATATTTATAGAAATAAATAGATATTATGAGTATTTATAGAAATAATTTTAAGCATCTTTTCTCACCACATAAGTTAGAGGATTTCGATTTGCCTAGCAAAATTCATTAGAATGTTATATGTGATATTTCTATATACATCAACACATCAACGTAAGTGCAAATCTTATTCTGATTTAACACTAAACCTACGTGTTAGATATACTTGCAAATTTGTTTGTTAATTGTCATTTTGATATTAATTATACGTGTACAATTTTACTTAAATATTGGTCAAGAAAAATACTTGAAAAAATCTTACCTGAATACATAATTGACACAACACCAACTTTTTATGTCAATTTTATTATTAAATCGAAAATCTAAATACACGTTGAGCTTCATATTCATGTTTCCAACTTGAAAACCAAAATGATTCAAAGTAATTTCAACTTAAATATAAATGTCCGAATATCTGATGTATCCATCAAATCTTTTTAGTGTTGATTTCAGTAGTTCTGTAACATTGGTTTGTCTTATTATATAATACTTTTCTTTTTTCAAGAAAAATAATTTATTCATCTTAATGATCTTATCATATTCTATTTTTTGAGTTAAATTTAAATTATATTTTTAATATAAAATTAGTTTATCTACATATTTTTATGGTTAAAGAGTAATGAAAAGTAAAAAAAAGTGAAATGTAATAAAAACGATAACATTTCATAAAAATCGATTAAGAAAAGGTTGCTTTGCTTTTCTTACGTTTTGTTATATATATAATTTCATATTTATTAGATCAATGAAAAATTCAATGATAAAAATGTAATGTTTTAAAATTTAAAAATAAAATGTGAATGAAGACATAATTCGAATGTGTGATGAATAGCGTACCGAAAATCTGTGGCTCTGAATGTGGTCAGAGTAATGCACAGGAAAAGAATTTGAAAGACATTTCAGCCATGAAATACAAAGCAAGGAAGCTAAAACATTGGACCACACACTGGGTCTTTAGATGGGATAATGATTTTATTTTTTTAAATTCATACAAAATTAATTT
Organism: Phaseolus vulgaris; assembly: GCF_000499845.2. NCBI lineage: Eukaryota > Viridiplantae > Streptophyta > Magnoliopsida > Fabales > Fabaceae > Phaseolus > Phaseolus vulgaris. Next base: position 54,004,383 of record NC_023752.2, read on the forward strand.
TTCCCTTTTTGATGGTTATTATTATAAAATATAATGCAGTAAAAGAAAATAAAATTCTGGCTTAAAAATAGAGGGTGAGAGAGATGAAGGTGTTGCACTAAAGACAAAGAAGTTGATCCCAAGTTGATCACGTTCAGGATTACAAGGCCACTGTCCATACATTTTGACATGTGTAGGCTATGGGATTCATGACAATCACAACTTCTTTTTCTATATCTTTGGTCAGCTTCTAAAATTAGTTACAACCTCAAAAAACAAACAACCTTACTCATTTTGCTAACCAAACTTCATTCACAAAGGTTTTTCATTTTCTTCCTTCGCTACTTCTCAAGCTGCACCCTAAGCAGTGGAAGGAAGTTTCCCTGCTCTTGAGATGTCTGGTGTTCTTGTTTGGGTGAATTGTGGACCCAAAGAGAACATCAACTCCTTGGTGAGCCTTGCAGGCAGGAGTAGCAGTGGTGAAAGGAACCAAAGGAGGTTCTCAGGACTCGGTTTTTCTAGTGGGGTTTCTGCTTTTTCTGGTGCAGTGGCAGCTGAAACTGCAAGATCCTCGGAGGAGAGGGTCTATGAAGTGGTGCTGAAGCAGGCAGCTCTTGTAAAAGAGAACAGAAGGGGTACAAACATTGCTCTAGATATGGACAAAGAGGTTGGAACTGATTTCGCCAATGGGGATCTGTTGAATGTAGCTTATGATCGGTGTGGTGAAGTCTGTGCTGAGTATGCCAAGACATTTTACTTAGGTGCTTGTTACTCTTTTAGCCTTCTTTCATCCCTTTTCTCTTCTTCAAATGAATTTTGGTTCTCGTTTTGTACGAAATTGTTGCATTACAAACTTTTAATGATAGTTGTTGATCAATGGATTTTAGAATTTTATTTGCTGCTGGTATATTTTATTGTTTAATTGACTTGTCTTCAAAACTGTAATTTTCTAGGCACACAATTGATGACTTCAGAGCGACGAAAAGCCATTTGGGCAATTTATGGTATCTGTCATAAGATTACATTACTTACTGCTACTTTCAGCTTCTTCAGTGAGATTTGTTTTGGATTGAGAATTCATTGTGCATTGCAGTGTGGTGCAGAAGAACTGATGAGCTAGTGGATGGGCCAAACTCTTCACACATCACCCCTGGGGCCTTGGACAGGTGGGAGCAACGATTAACTGATGTTTTTGAAGGTCGACCCTATGATATGTATGATGCTGCCCTCTCACATACTGTCTCAAAGTACCCAGTTGATATTCAGGTACTTTACATGCCGAATCAAAGATTGAGCTTTACATAATTGTTGGACTAAACTTACATAAAGTTTTTTAGCTACTTTTTGTGTTATTCTTCAGTCAAAGTTAGAGTTTTAGTTTGGTAATTTATAATGCAGACCTTTATTACTTAAGAGTACCCTGATGAAATTTCAATTCTGCATGGAACCCTTACTTAAACTCGAATGCAATTACATCTTAGTTTTATCCTTTAACATGTTCGGATTAGATACTAGAACGAAATTGGTCATCTTATATGAAATAGAGGAGTAATTGATTCTGACAAAACAAAATTGTGAAACTAATGTGCTAGAACTGATGATCCTAATGACATTGAACTGTGTCTTTGAAACAGCCCTTCAAGGACATGGTCGAAGGAATGAGGATGGACCTTAGGAAGTCAAGATACGATAACTTTGATGAGCTGTACCTTTACTGCTACTATGTTGCTGGGACAGTAGGCCTTATGAGTGTGCCAGTAATGGGGATAGCACCAGAGACAAAGGCTTCAACAGAGAGCATTTATAATGCTGCATTGGCTCTAGGCATCGCAAATCAACTTACCAACATACTCAGAGATGTCGGAGAAGAGTAGGTGTTTTTGAGACTTCCATGCCATGCAATTAAACAAAAAACAAAAAAGAAATTAAATTTAACATCTTGTCACTAAAGGGTATCTAACCATAACTTACCAAGATATGAAAAAAAATAGCAACATAACTAAAAAGCAAAATAAAACTAGGCCTATGCCACAGAACATTTAAATAATATATGCACCAATAGTGTAGAATTTTTCTGCATGATCTTGTCACAAATCTCATGTATAATAAGTTGACAATGTAAAAACTTTTACACTATGTATGCTAAACTCTAGTTTTAATTGTCCTTACCATTCAAATCATGTTGTCTAACTTGGTCCTGTTGTTGGTCATTGCAGTGCTAGAAGAGGAAGAGTATATCTTCCACAGGATGAATTGGCACAAGCTGGGCTTTCAGATGATGACATTTTCAGAGGTAAAGTTACAGAGAAATGGAGGAAATTCATGAAGGGACAGATAAAGAGGGCAAGGATGTTTTTTGATGAGGCAGAGAGAGGAGTTGCAGAACTAAACTCAGCTAGCAGGTGGCCAGTGTGGGCATCACTGCTGTTGTATAGGCAAATATTAGATTCTATTGAAGCCAATGATTATAATAACTTCACAAAAAGGGCATATGTAGGAAAAGCCAAGAAGCTCTTGTCACTGCCTGTTGCCTATGGTCTTTCATTTCTAGGCCCTCAGAAGAACTTCACCAAAATGGTTAAGAGATAATTAAAAACTGTCACAATTTGTGATACCTAGTTAGAATTCTATACATCTCAAGTTACCTACATGTATTCAAGAACAGTGGCAATCCATTCATTTAATCCATTCCTAATACATCATAAATATCAGAGATCATTCTTCAAAGTTTTCAATACAGTTATATATATACACATGTAATGTATGTATTCATCTTGAAAACTCACCAAAGTAATTTTGGGAATGAAGGAAGACATCATGCTCCTCTTCTTATAGTCTCTCTCTTCCTTCCCTCTCCACACACATAAATCACTTTATTTTAATATCAGTTTATATAATTTTTCTTTATATAATATGATCAAAATTATATATACAAATACATTGATGAAGAGACTAAAGTATAGTTTTTGAATAGAAATTACAGCTACTTTTCTCAGGAGATAATTTTGCATTATTATTTGCAATAAAACTTCTGACAGAAGATAATTTTAAAAAAAAATTAGTCAACACCCTTTTTTTCACTCTGAAAAGGGAACTTTATAATGTAAATTTTACATTGCATGAGATGTTTGATGAAATTTTTGAAGTGCTGGATCCCACATAATAGGTGTTTCTTCATGCACTCAACAAAGTTCTTCCCGCACCCCATTAAATGGGTAAAAAGTCAAAATGTTTCATTTAATCCGATTTTATTATGGAAAGCTCTTTCCAGAATGCATTCTAAGAAAATTATTTTGGAAAACACCTATTATATATGTTCCAAAAATCTTATTCTCAAAAATACTTTCCGAAATTTTCAAAAAAAGGTTTACTGGAACATACTTATAAATTTTGGAAAGGAGTATCCAGAAAGATTTTAGAAAGATTAATCCGGAAGTTATTTAAAAAAAAAGAGTAACATTGTATTTTCGGATATTGATGGGTGTAGGAAGAAACACCCTTCTATTATAGGACACACTTTTATTGGGCTTTCTACCAATTAGGCCCTGTTGGGCTTTCTACCAATTAGGCCCTGTTGGGCTTTCAGCCAACAACTTAACAATGGTTTTTGTTTCCTGCACCTCCATGATTGCTAACTGCACCGCCAACATCAAAGTTTATCACAATATTATAGTTCGAACCACCATGAAGAACAGCTGCAAAGTGACAAGACTCTCAACCAAGGAGGAACCATTTCGAATAAAATAGCAAGGATAACACGGGTATTTTAAAAGTTATGGTAAGTGCAGATATAAATTATGGATGTGCAACAAGTAAAAATCCTTCATTATTCTTCTCATTAGCCTATTAGCAATATGAATAATAAAAAGACATTTATTTAAAATAAATAAATAAATTGAGCCTTTTATTTTGGAAAAAGTTTGGAATGCAATCATTTTTATATTCTAGATCATTCATTTTTTTTAAAGGAAACTGAGACCATAATATAATAAAAATGGAGAAAGTGTTTGACCTTTTGAAATTTAGATCCTTTGACCCAGATGATTAAAATAAGGGGATTTTTTTTTAAAAAAAAGCTTGAGACATTCACTGCGAGTTTTGCTGGAATCCATTAATATATAATTAGTTTAGGAAGAATGTCTCTAACAACAATCATAACATAATCTCTTCTCACGTGTTCTTGACAACAAGAAGAAAAAAATATATAATTTGACATGTAACATCATATTTCTCTGTCAAGTCAATGTAAAAAAAAAAACATTTTCTAAGAAAAATCCATTACCTTGTTTTTTATATGCTTTTAGTAAATAAAGTTGCAAGATTTTTTTCTCTCCATACTAAATATAAGACAAGTATGTTTAATTCATATTTATTAAAAAATATTAATTTAATTACTAGCATTAAATTTATTTGTAATTATATGTTTTTTTTTTCAAATTATATCTAAATATTTAATATGTGGCGAGAATAATAGCAGTAAAATTTTAGTTTATAAAATTAAACTCTTAAATTCTTCAATTTTCATGAGAAAGAGAAAATTCATAATATTTACAATTTCTGAATTGAAATAATTAAACATGTTTCGGTAAAAAAACAATTAAAAAATCTAATAGAAATAAAAAGTTTCAGGATAATAATCTTACAATTAAAAAAGATAATCAATAAAAATGAGATTAAACAGTTTTCTGTATAAGTTTTAAAATAATTACTGTACAAGTAAAATTTTCAAATTGCATGACAATCTCTAATTGGATATCAATGTAAGATTTTACAAGTACTTTTGATTTTTTGGAAAAGGTGAAATATACTACAAGCCAATAGTTGTTCCTTTTTTCTTCATCTGGTCCAACAACTATAAGAAATAAAATGAAGCTAGTAAAAATGTGCATGTTCATTGGCAAAACCCTCTAATTCAACAGAACATCTTATTTACTAAATATTCCACAGCTTCTTCTTATACTTGGAAGTTGCAACACTCTACTCTAGCAGAACATGGAGTTCATTTTTTCCTCACTCTGTGGTTAAGACTTTCCCTCCGAGTAGAAGATGATGAGGAGGACACTGAAGATGAAAAAGCTGTATGGTTATTTTCAGCCATATCTTTGTGAAATGCTTTCTGCACATCATCTTTAAGTTCCATGAACCGTGCTTTCTTCATTCTCTGCTCTTCTTCACTGCCCTTTTCTAGGAAGAACACATCTGGCATATCATCTTCCAGAAACTTATCAAGCACTTCAGAACAATGGGGAAAGAAGCGCCTACCATTCTCAACTGTACAAAATTGTGTGTTAGTTAGTTGCATTAAGTTCATTTTCATCTGGGTTACTTATGAAGTGCTACAATTGCACATTGAACTTCATCATAAGAACAAAAGAAAAATGAATTCTGCTTAACAACTTGTTTGTCACATTATGATATTGTCTGCTTGGATTATGAGATACAATATTCTGTTTCAGCATGTTCTTAAAAAAGTTCATGACCTTTGTTATCACAATTTGAGGGGTGAACATTGAAGAGATCTACACCAGTTGATGACAAACCAACACACAAGAAAAATGATATTACCTTCAACCCAACAACTTAAGATAATAAGATTGTGTATCTTTCTCACTTGTAGGTTTCTTAACTTTCCATTTCTACATAAACTAACTTGAAGTCCAGCACTTTCATGATTGATGTACTAATTAAAACTAGTCATGCTACAAGTGATGAACTGTTTTTATACTACATTCCTTCAGTTTAAGTTGTAACTTCTATTTATTTATTTTTGTTAGTATTACGTACTTGTGATAGTTTCAAAATTTTGGCAAGTTTCGACCAAGGCCATGCAAGCTTGAGTTGGTGTTAATAATAGAACAAGTGTTGTCCATATTCCACAATCATGCATAATCATTATAGGAAGCCATTTCAAAATTGTCTTAGGACATACCTGTTTTCATAAGGGCATGCAATCTTAACTGAAGTTTTCTGGTTCGAGCAGAGGGAGATTCATTTAGATCAACTTTTAGATTTCCATTTGCGCCCTCCAAAGCTGATGCGTTTGCGTGCAGTGATGACGAATCTGCCTCAGCATTCTCAATGGCTACCTTAGCCTCAGCAGGATACAACAACCGAGCAAATGTAACTGCAACATATGGAGCTTGTTAATTTCATGTTCTCATGCTTCCGAATTGAAAAGCATCGTGCAAATATTATTTTGCTGTGATTCTAATGCATGCATAGACCTAAAGTAAAAGTAAAATGTCAAATTATTAATGAAAATGTTCAGTGACAACTTAGGAACATGTTACTTCTCACCATTTTACAACTGTGACACTATTTTCAATAATTTTATTGATTTTTAATTGTAATTTGATGTATGATTGTGAACGTATCATTACTTAAAAACTTGTTGGCATAGCCATGTATTAGTAATCAAGTAGTTACTGTGATTAATGTAATTAGAAGGAATATTTTATTTGATTATGCACAGATCTTTATTCAAGGTCTTCATTTCCTTGTTTCTCCATAACTCCCTATTTGAGGTACTCTCATTAGAATCTATAACTCCCTATTTGTATACCAATATATGTATTTTTATGAACAGCAGAAAACAAATTCTGATTTTTATCCTTTCAAACTTCCAACTCACAGACCCAATATTGATGGAAACAAAGTGACCAAGAAAAGTGAAAGCCATACCTCTATTTTCAAGGTAATCCAGTCTTATGTGCAAATCATCAGCTGTTAACTGGGATGAAACAGACATACTCACAGTCATAGAACTTCTTCTCATCTCCCTCTCCAGGACATCAACACAGAGCCTGTCCTTGTTAGATTCCTTACACTTCACTGTTTTCTCATGATAATCCTTGCGTCTTGTCAACCTCTGACAAATTGAAAGAGCCGTTTGACCATCTGGAGTGGTATCTGTTGCACATGCCCCTTTATTCAGCAGTGCTACCAAAATGGATGGATCCTTTCGCCTTGCAGCCACATGAAGAACCGTGTATCCTCGAGAATTTCTACGAAGAATATCAGCCATACCTAGACCAAGAAGTTCTTGAATAACCTTAGAATCACTATAGGCACAGGCATAGTGCAGGGCATATGCATCATCTAGGGTGACCCTTGACTCATTTAGAAGAAGCTTCAGTAGCTCAACATCATCAGAGTCCAATGCTTTATGGATTCTCATGATACTCTTTTCACTCAAAGGCTCCACTTCCATTGCATCAGCTGCGGATTCTGGCTGAAATGAGAGACGGCACGATTTGATTTCAGTCACAACTTCATGAGGGAGCTCTTTTTCCAAAGATATGCTGTCAAAGTCAGAGCTTGCTACTTTGTGAATGCACCGAGAGAGAAGCTGCTCTAGTTGGCAGTTGAAAGCAGCCATAAGAATAGGAATCACATCTTCCACAAGAGCCTTATCAACAAAGTTTAGCAGTTGCCGCTGCATCAATGAAGAGACATTTACATTATATTTGTTAAGCAGAAGCCGAAGCTGACTTTTTCTTGTCAGTAAAAGAGAAATATACAACTAATAAAAAGTGTATAATATTTTAATAATTTGACACCATGAAACAGGAAAAACATTCATTTGACAATTTATTATAATAATACATATGATTAAAAAATAAAATTAAAATATTAAAATATTAATTTATTGAGTTGTTAAGTGGTTGATATAGGATCACTAAATATCTTCTTTAAGAAATGTGTGAGAACATAAAAGCTACAGCAGAAAAATAGGATAAAATGGAACTTGGAAGACATGTTATCATTGATACATTACTAAAATCAGAAAACCTTAGTGGACAAAAGTACTCAGAGGAGTCAAAAGTATGCATGTGGGCTAGGTGTAAATCTATTTCAAAATTTGTTCGCTGGGAAAATAGATAAAGTGTTGAACACATTCCTACAGATAAGAGTGTAAATTTGGAAACAATTTCCAAAACCTGCAAAAGCTATAATGTTTATCTGCTGTTTGTCTGATGAAATAGGTGAACTTTGGAGTACTTTATCTGGTTTTGAGTTTTTCAGCCCAGAATGATTAGTTGAATTGCTCCAAATATGTCACGTTTTTCATCTCATTTGTGGAAAAATTAGCAATGAAAAGGAAAAAGAACTAGAAATGAGGAAATACACAACCTAAAACACAATATACCTGAAAAAGTAAAACCAGCTCTTTCATCAGAAACGCGGCAGAAGCATACATCAGCTCCAACGCATAATCGATAGCAGGGCGACATGCATCATGGATACATGTTTCACCAACACATGTTGTCACTTCTGTTGGTGAATCTTTTAGCCTTCCAGTGTACAAATAGTACAAGAAAACTTGGAAAGCTTCATATCCAACTGCGCCATAAGGCACCAATTCTGACATGAGATACCTTGGTTTTCCTTCCTTCCCTGATCCATCCGTTCCTTTCTTAAAAAGTTCATGAAAAAAAGGACTACGCGAGGCCAATATACAGCGATGAACACCCACAGATATGTCTTCAACGACAATCTCAGCATCACTATAGTCATACTCAGCATCAATCAGTAACTTCTCAAGGCTTCCACTGAGCTTATTCAGAGTCAAAATTTCAATATTTGCCCCATGCTCATTGCTGGTAAAGGAAGACACGTTGTGATTACTAGAACCATGTGAAAGTTGAGATGATACAAAAGTCAAGGATGATGATGAATCATTTGAGTTGTCCATGACCCCAAATACCGTAGGTTCCAATTGAGTCAAACAACTGGTTTACTTAATTTAGAACCAAAAGAAGAAACCAAACCCCTTCAAGTACCCATCTCAATTGAAAAGCTAGCCAACATATTATATAGCTAAACAGACCAATCCCAAATAAGCAAAACTCCACAAAGGCACTGTTTCCCCAACCACAGCACCAAAGTCACTTGCAAGTCAAGCAACAAAACTGAGATTCCCAGAGAGCCTAAAGTGAGTTGATTTCTTCATCTGGGGACGACCCATCAAATAGATTGAGGCATGAGGACGAAAAAGTTTGTAATTTTAGCAGTTAACTTGTACGGAAAGAGCTATGAAGAGGCAAAGAAGAATAAATATTACAGAGGGTGACCCTTAGAGTTAATAGTGAAGATGAACTGAACAGCAGCTTGAGAGAATGAACCAGAATCAAAACCTTGTACAAGAGACTCTTGGAAGAGGATTCAAAACGCTGCAAAGAAACAAAAAAGTAAAGAACATGCCTAGTTTGACATGAAGAATACTGAAGGGTTTCAAAGTCCCTTGAACCTAAGAAGGGAAGACTTGGAAGGGAAAGAAAAAGTGAAGCAATGAACCAAAGGTTGACCAAGAAATGGAAAGAGAAGATAGGGAAAACAACAGAGAGATGCTCGGTAACCGAGAATCCCTGTTTTCCTATAAAGAGAAAGAAAACAGGAACTACCACGTTGTTAGATTTTTCTGTCTTTCAATTTTTCTTTTTCTTATTCTCTCTCCTCTTTTTTAACCCTGTAAATAAACACGTTTTATCAGCATAATTTTTAAATTATTATTTTATTATAATATAATATTTTATTTTTAAAAAAGTTATAGGAAGATTATTTTCTAAGCACACAGTGAATGACTTTGCCCTCTTGTTCCTTCTAAAAACGACAAAATTTAGATTTCATAACTATTTTAGTTCATATTTTCTATAAGTTTTGAAGTTTTATTTTAATAATTTATAGTGACATTTAGAAATATTTTATTAGACATATTATAGCTCTAACTCTAACAAAAAATATATTTCCTTCTAATATTTGGATGTTCTTATTCAATTCTACTAATTTGATTTTGATGTCTGTCACTTTTTATAGGATATTAAATAAGATTATAATTGAAAAAAAAGACTAATTAGACTTAAATTTTTAAAAATGTTTTGGGATAAAAAGAAAATATTAAAATATCAATAATTAAGGATTGGGAAGAACATTAACAGCATTTTATCTTTCTTTTTGTCTCTTCTGTGAATGATGCTCTTTGTCTGTATTCGTGTTCGGAGTGTGAAATTGTAGAAACAAAAGAAAAAGGTTTTTTTTTAAGTAATATGGTATAATTTTAAGGGTTTAAAAAATTATTTATATGGATAAACCATGCATGATATAATTTTATCATGAAAAAGTGTGTAAGTATAACACAACTTTAATACGACTTTAATTAGTTTTAATTCAAATTTTTTTATTTCAAATAAAGTTGTGTAAGTTTTTTTCTCATTTAAATAAAAAATTATTTATATGGATAAACCATGCATGATATAATTTTATATGAAAAAAATGTGTAAGTAAACACAACTTTAAATTTGTCAAAATTTGAATGTAGAAGGGGAAATTATATGAATCAAATACGACTTTAATTAGTTTTAATTCAATTTTTTTTTATTATAAATAAAGTTGTGTAAGATTTTTTCTTATGGAACATATTAGATTTGCAAATTAAATTAAAATTTTGTATTAAATAAAAATTAACATTATGTTAATGTTTTATTAAAAATATATATATAAATTTAGTTATGACTTATAATCTGAAACAGCTACATTATATTTCACTTAAAAAATAAGAAAATATAATATCACATTTGTTATTAAATGGTATGATATATATTATCTAAGAGGCTGTTCATCTAACATTTTCTTTCTTTTATTTACATTTCATCTTACAAAATTAATCTAATTATAAATTTTGGTTGTCAAAAAATATAATAATATGGATTCAAATTAGATTTTCTTAGATATTATACCTTCATGATTATTTTCCTTCTGCATCTTGTATCTCTTTTATCTGCAATTGCTACAAGATGTACAAGTTTCAATTTTCTTTTCAAGTTTTATTTATTTTTTATTTAAATATGTTCTTATCTTACCTTCAAAATTGAATTTGTTTTTCAAATTTTGTATCGATGGTTATTTCTATCTACATGTTTTTTAGATTTTGCATTTTGATGATTATTTTATAACTTTTTGTTCAGTAATGGTTCTGTTTCTACTTTGCCATCACTGTTTCTCTACTACACACTTAAAAACTTGTTCCTTGTAGATTATTATTATTATTATTATTATTATTATTATTATTATTATTATTATTATTTATTTCTAGAGTATTTTTAGACACATTTTAATAATTATTAATATCTGTTTTTCATGATAAGTTTTGATATAATTAAAGAAGATTAATTTTAATTTTTTATATTGTAATCCTTTCTTTTCACTTTCGTGAGCATGATTTTTAACAGATTTTTAAAAGTTATATAATATGTTAATAAGAAATAGATTAATTAATTTTTTGTTATTGTAATAAATTCAACCATATTCATGTGGAAACAACATTAATGATTGATATATAAGTTAATTGGTGTATAAGTTTGACACTAAGAATCTATTAACGATTGATGTCATATGGTCATTTATTAATATTTATATTTTATTGGCATCATTTATATATTACATATACCAAAATAACATGTAGTAAACCGTTTAATATATCTATCTATTATAATAAATGAAGATGAATATTCCTTGTCTGATACTTTAACGTAGCGTACGTAATCGCACGTAATCGTAACGAAGAAAGAGAGGTTTTGATGAATCTTAATTGTAGAGAAAAATAAATATAAAAGAAACTTTTATTCACTTGTATATTATTAGAGAGTAAAATACATGGTGTATATATAAGAAAAAGATTAAGACTTAGCTGAAACAGAAAAAGAAAAGTTGGGTCAAACAAACAAAGCCCAATAATTTAAAATAGAAAATTAAATATATTAACACCCCTCAAGCTGGGGAGTAGATATTTGTCAGGCCCAGCTTGGATTTGAGAGTAGAGAATTGTGCGGAAGCAAGGGGCTTGGTGAATATGTCAGCAACTTGCATTGCAGAAGTAATGGGTAGTAGTTTGAGGAGACCAGAGTTAAGTTTTTCACGAACTAGGTGGCAATCAATTTCGATATGCTTGGTTCGTTCATGAAAAACTTGATTGGAAGCTATTTGAAGGGCAGATTTGTTGTCGCAGTACAGGGTTGCAGGCTGGGAGAGAGGAAGATGTAAATCTTGAAGGAGGTAAGACAACCATTGTAACTCACATGTGGTGGTGGCAAGGGCTCTATACTCGGCTTCAGAGGAGCTGCGGGAGATAGTTGACTACTTCTTTGATTTCCATGATATTAGGGAGTCTCCTAAGTAGATGGGATATCCAGTGACAGATTTGCGTGTGGTAGGACATGTTGCCCAGTCAGAGTCACTAAAACCACAAAGGTGAAGTGAACTAGTGTGAGAAAAATATAGTCCTTCACCAGGGGTGCCCTTGAGGTAACGCAAAAGACGTGAGACAACTTGCTAATGATGAGTTGTGGGTGCAGATATGAATTGGCTTAAATTGTGGACAGCGAAGGCGATGTTTGGTCGCGTGTTGGTTAAGTAAATTAGACGTCCAAGGAGTCTTCTGTATTGAGAAGTGGCATCAACATCGAGAGGTGAGCCTTGGTCGGGAGAGAGACGGGAGGTGTGAGTCATAGGAGTGGCCACAGGTGCAGAGTCAAGCATGCCAGTTTCTTGAAGGAGATCAAGAGTATACTTGCGTTGACTTAAATGAAGACCAGTACTGTTGCGAGCAATTTCCAGTCCCAAAAAGTAAGTGAGATTACCTAAATTTTTTATCTTGAAGTGATGGTGAAGGGATGCAGTAATTGTATTGATTTCCTCCGTGTCATCACCAGTTAAGAGCAAGTCATCAACATAAACAAGAATAACAGTGAGTTTATCATTATTATATTTAAGAAAAAGAGAGTGATCAGCAACAGAAATAGAGTAATTATTTGATAAAAGAAAAGTAGAAAGTTTGGCGCACCATTGGCGACCAGCTTGACGAAGGCCATACAAAGACCGTTGAAGCTTGCAAACATGCTGGGGAGAAGGAAGAGAGAGGCCAGGTGGGGGGGTCATGTATATCTCTTCATGGAGATCACCATGAAGAAATGCATTATTGACATCAAGTTGTTTTAAAATCCAATTTTTGGTAGTGGCAATAGCAAGCAGAAGGCGGAGGGTAGTGAGTTTAGCAACAAGTGCAAAAGTGTCTAAGAAATCAAGTCCTTCAAGTTGGGTAAACCCTTTGACAACAACTCTAGCTTTGTGGCGCTCAACAGTGCCATCAGAATGGTATTTGATTTTATATACCCATTTACAACCAATAGTTTTCTTTCCTGGAGGGAGAGGGGTAAGTTGCCAAGTATTGTTAGCAGCAAGAGCTTGAAGCTCATCTTGCATGGCAGATTGCCAAGAAGCATGTTTGGAGGCTTCGTTATATGTCCGAGGTTCAGGATGACAATTGATAGAGGAAATAACATTTCTAAAATTGGAAGATAAGGAATTGTAAGACAAGTAATTATGAATAGGATATCTACTACTTACAGTGTTGGTTGCAGTGTGGAAATCTGCAAGATAGGCAGGTTGTCGGTGAGGACGAGCTGATCTTCTTGGAAATTGGGGTGAGATGCTTCCTGGAGATGCAGGCGGTGATAATTCTGATGGAGGTGCAATGTTGGATGCAGGAGCAGAGGCACTATTTGTTGGAAGATCATAGGATAATGAGGCTGGTGGAGGAACAGTATTGGGTGCAGGAGTAGAGGCACATGGCTCGACAGGAGGTGCAGTATCAGAAAAAAAATCAAAAGCAGAATTATATGCATTAGAAATAGGGAGAGATAAAGTGTTAGGGTCCTTAGGCAAGCCACTGTCCAATTTATATGGAAAGTGGTTTTCATGAAAGATTACATGTCTTGATATCTCTATGCTATGAAACTTTAAATTTAAGATAATATAACCTTTTGTATTTTGCGGGAAGCCAAGAAAAATACCTTTGATAGATCTATCATCTAATTTTTTCCTATGTGCAGTAATGGTACTAGCCTAACAAAGACAACCAAACACTTTTAGAAAGGAAATGTCATATGGTTTTCCAAACAACTTTTCATGAGGAGTGATGTTATCAAGTAATGGAGTAGGAATAGCATTTATTAAGAAAACAACATGATTTACAGCAAATTCCCAAAAAATAGGAGGAAGATTTTCTTGAAAAAGTAAAGCCCGGGTTACATTTAGTATGTGTTGATGTTTACGTTCTACAATGCCATTTTGTTGTGGTGTTTCAACACAAGATTTTTGATGTATAATTCCCTTTGAAGCATAAAAATTTGACATAGCAAACTCAACACCATTGTCAGTACGAATCGTTTTGATATTAGTTTTGAAATGATTTTGAACGAAAACAGTGAAGTTAATGATGTGCTGACGCACTTCAGAATTGTTATGCAACAGAATAACCCAAGTATAACGCGAGTAATCATCAACAATAGTCAAGAAATAACGAAAACCTTGCATAGAAATTATGGAACATGGTCCCCAAATATCAAAGTGTACAAGATCAAAAATAGCAGAGGTAACAGTATTACTTAAAGTGAAAGGAAGTTTTATCTGTTTTGCACGACTACAAGTGTCACATACATGATGAGTATCAACAGTAATAAAAGAGTATTGTTTGCTTAAGACATGTAATCTTTCATGTGAAGGGTGTCCTAGTCTATAATGCCATAGTGTTTTGTCTGTGATATTACAATTAATAAAAGGAGCAAAACAATGCGGTTTAGATTGACTAGAAGCAGGCAAGGTAGTGACAAGATACAAGCCAGCAGTGGCTTTAACTGTACCAATCCTCTCTTGAGTGAGATTGTCTTGTATAATGCAGTGGGTTGAAGTGAAAGTTAAAGTGCATTTAAGTTGGTGTGTGAGTTTAGAAACAAGTATTAAGTTTAATTGAAAATGAGGCACGTATAACACATCAGACAAATAAAACTGATCAGAAAAACGTACTAAACTAGAATATGTGGCATAAACAGTTTGGTCATTTGGAAGACTAATTAAGACAGGTTTAATTTTAGTATAAGTAGTAAAAACGTTCAAATTGTGACAAACATGATCAGTGGCACCAGAATCAATAATCCAAGATTCTTTTATAGAAGATAGTGAAGAGAGAAACTTACCTGTTGAAGAATGTTGCTCAGTATTGGGGATTTCATCCGTAGAGATGTTGCCGACTTGATTAATTTGAGTGTGAGAGGCAGGATCCTCAAGGTTTTGCTGACGCAAAATGTTGGTAAGGAATTGGCACTGTTGTGATGTAAGTTGAATCCCCTCTACATCCTATTCTTTAGGAAAAAGCTCAGAAAAAGTGTCAGTAGTAATCATATTATTGGCTTGGGATGTCCAATTGGTGAATTTGTAGCCAGGAGGGAACCCATGCTTTTAATGACGATTACAAAAAGTGCAGACTTTTCTAGTAAAAGAAAACTTTGAAGACTAGGGTTTTCATTAAACATTGCCTAAAAGATTTTTAAAACCAATCAAGATTTTGAAAGAGAACAGAAAAAAAAAAAAAACAACCAAGAACAGCAAAGAGGGAAATAAAAATCAGAGAGAAGCGCAGCAGAACTCTTCATTCGAAGAGCTCTGATACCAGTAAATGAAGATGAATATTCCTTGTCTGATGTGATGCTTTAACGTAGCGTACGTAATCGTAGTGAAGAAAGAGAGGTTTTGATGAATCTAATTGTAGAGAAAAATAAATATAAAAGAAACTTTATTCACTTGTATATTAGAGAGTAAAATATATGGTGTATATATAAGAAAAAGATTAAGATCTAGCAGAAACATAAAAAGAAAAGTTGGACCAAACAAACAAAGCCCAATAATTTAAAATAGAAAATTAAATATATTAACAATCTCATGCTTTTGTTTAGTGATAAAAATTAATAACTTTCAAATTTTATTCACACAAAATTTATTTTTAATCTTCCATGACTTTAATGAAAAATTATTTATCGTTGCAATAAAATATAAGTTATACATATTTACTCTCTATATAACATTTAAAAACTATATTGAATAAATAAAATTCACTTAAAAAATATTGTTATTGAGAGAAGGGTTTAAAAATAACGCTGATATAACATTTACTTGAAAACAAGAAATAAATACTAACTATTTTATTTTTAAACTATCTAAACTATTGGTTCAAACAACTTTAATTTAATTGTTTATACGATTATGTAATTCAAAAATTTTAGATAGAAAAATAGTCCTAGAGTCAAGTGAAAAATAAAAAATAACATAAAAAAAAAAATTAATACTCTTTAACTGTTACTTAATCGCTTCCCTAATAAATATATAAATACTTACCTTGAAAACATTTTTTAATAATTATTAAAATGTACCTACGATTCAAAGGGTAAAAACCGAAATATAATTACAAAGAAGATTGAAAAAAAAAACATTACCTTCACCCATTATCTTATTCGGTACTGACGTGAGAGGAAAAAAGGATGTGAGGCATGGCCTCCAAATAAGAGGATAAACCTGACCAAAATCTTTAAATTACTTTACTCTTATAGTTTTTTATTAGAAACATTTAATTTTTTATAATATATATTTTTTCCTTTTCTATTTTTCATAATCAAATAAGAAAACTTTATTTATCAAATAACATATAAAATAACACGCTCATAACTAAATAAATAAATATAGCCAAGTATATATATATATATATATATATATATATATAATGAAAAGAGGTTGAGTTAGACTTAAAGTTCACCTTGTAACAATTTTTTGAATATTCTCCTCTAGCGAGATTAGTCCAGCAGCACTTCGATTTCATCCTCCACCGCGAATCACCGTTGCGAATCGTCACCGTGACACGTCTTGCACCGCAACGTGACCTCCACCGCGACGTGACCTCCACCGCGACGCGACCTCCACCGCGACGCGACCTCCATTGCGACGTCGCAACCTCCACCGCGACGCGACCTCCACCGCCGTCACCGTTGCGAATCGTCACCGTGACACGTCTTGCACCGCAACGTGACCTCCACCGCGACGTGACCTCCACCGCGACGCGACCTCCACCGCCGTCTTCCTCAAGGAAAGAACGCTACGGTGAGGCGACAGCGAAGCAAGTACTGCGAAGACGCGACCTCCACTGCGACACGACCTCCACCGCGACGCGACCTCCACCGCCGTCTTCCTCAAGGAAAGAACGCTACGGTGAGGCGACAGCGAAGCAAGTACTGCGAGAAAGACGGCGACGAACCCAAATAGAAGCAGGTCCAGGTTACGTAAATTAACGAAACCGAAACCCTAAATTGAAGATTTGGGGGTTTTAGGGTTTCCTACTACAGGTCCGGACTTGTTAGCCTTTTAAAATGGCGGAGGGCTCTGCGGGTTTCCTCATTCCATGGACTTGTTTGATGGATCGAAAAGTATGTCCTGATAATAAAGTATATTCTATGTCCAGTCAAAGGAAGACTTTTGCTCAAGCTTTGGGAAATACATGTGACATTCCTTTATCCCAGCTACCTACCCCTTGTATTAAGGGTGACATGATTGTTGTCCGGATTGATGAGGCATATTACTTGGCTGGTCTTGAGGATTACAAAACCCATCTCCATGGTCGGGTTATTCTATCTAAGGGGGATAAACCTCTCACACACCTGGATTTAACTAAAAAGTTGCAGCCGGTGTGGAAAGCTCTTGGACCATGGAAAGCAATTCCTCTTGGAAAGGGTTTCTATGAGTTTGAGTTCGCTTCTATAGAAGACATGCGATGGGCCCTCGGGATGGGTTCCCTGAAGTTATCTCCTGGTTTATTGAGACTGTTTGCCTGGACAAAAGACTTTGTCCCAGCTACCATGAGGAGTACCAAAGCTCAAACTTGGGTTAGAATTTACCATTTGCCTTTGGAGTATTGGAAACCAAGGACAATATTTTTCATCGTCAGAGGCCTTGGTACTCTTTTGTCTTTGGATGAGCATACTATGAGAAAGAATAGGGGTATGTTTGCTAGAGTGCTGATGGATATTGATCTGTTGTCCCCTCTTCCTGATCACCTCTTGGTTGAACGTCCAGACTTTGCTTTTGTAGCTGGCGTGGAATATGAATGGCTCCCTCCATTTTGCTCTCATTGTAAGATGATTGGGCACGAGCTTGCTCAGTGCCGGGTGATCCATGACCAAGGTCGTGTTCCTGGGCCTCAACATAAACCTTCTCAGAAGACACCTTCTGATGAATAGGAACAAGGGAGGACCACGATTCCAACCCAACGTAAAGTATATCAGAAAAAAGATCTGCAGACGAAGCTCTTAGAAGGTCCCATGGATAATTTGAAAGTTGTTGCTACTAGTGGGGTTAATGTAGGGTCACCCTTGGGTCACCTTGCTGATAAAACAGATGGAGGGGAGGATGATTTTGCAGATATGCCTCCTCTTGAGGATGCTTCAGATCATGATAGGTCCTCACCCAAGCAGGAGTTGTCCACTCCCACTTTGGATTCACTTGTTGTTATTCAAGCTAAGGACTCAGAGTCACATTCAACGACTCTTATTGATGATCATCATGTGGAGGCCTCTGCTCCTGTGATTGTACCATCTCCGTTGCGTACTACCTCTCCTCGGAGGGCTAAATCACACGCAGATAATAATCCTAATGTGGAGGTCTCTGCTATTGTGATTGTACCATCTCAGTTGCCTCATACCTCCCCTCGGAAGGCTAAATATATTGGGGATGTTAAAGCAATATCGTTGGTCCTTCAAAAATCACTTTTCCTCTCTTGATGGTTTGGAAACTACAGATGTGGGAGGTGATTCTCATATTGGAGCGTCAAATATTCCGCCTACCATTGTTGGAATTAATTTTGATCATATTGAAAATCAGGTTGTTTCAAAATTTTGGGCTGACTCTAATGAGATGGAGGAGGACGACAATGATAATGAGGAAGAAACAATTCACACTAAAAGAAAACCATGGAGACCACCTAAGGGGACTAGTAAATCCAGGAAAACTCCTAAGGCAGTTCTCTCTACAACGTCGCAATGAAGGTCTCTTCATTTTTTTGGAATGTCAGAGGATTGGGAAACCACAAAACTGTGGAGATGTTGCTTAGTTTACTTAAACTACATAAACCTTTCCTGGTTTTTCTTGTTGAACCCATGATGCCGTACACTAATGCTTTCGACGTCCTTTTCAAATCTGTTAATATGCATTTGGTGGCTACGTCTCCTATTGTTAATAAAGTTGCTAAGCTTTGGTGTTTGTCGATTCCTAATCTTGTCCAAAATTTCTTGGTTAATGATCAATTTATCTCTGTAACTTGTCTCCTGCAGGATAAAAGTTTTAGCTTTGCAGGTGTTTATGGTGCTAACACATACTTGTCTAAACGATTTTTGTGAAGGGATCTTAGTTTCTTCACAAGGCCTTGGTGTATTCTGGGAGATTTTAATGTTGTGCTCTTGGCGGATGACTGTAAAGGGGGGGGGTGGCTCCTAATCAGGTTTCTTGTAATGAATTCCTGGACTGGATTAATACTAATGATCTTTCTTGTATGCCTTTTACTGGATCTTGTTATACTTGGTGTAACGGAAGGAGAGGGTTGCATAGAATTCACAGAAGACTGGATAGGGCTTTATGTAATGGAGTGTGTCTGGATGAATGGGATTCTTGTACTTATCAGGTTCTTGTTAAAAATTGTTCTGATCATTCCCCTATTTTTGCTAGTCTTGCTAGTAATTCTTTGCGGAAGGTTAGCAATTTTCGTTTCTTTTCTATGTGGCTTCAGGACACTTCGTGTATGAAGCTTATTCATGATTTTTGGGCTAATAAGGTTGTTGGTTGTCCTATGTTTATTTTGCAACATAAGTTAAAAAGGTTGAAACTTGAGCTCTGAGACTGGAATAAAAATTCTTTTGGTAATGTTCACAATGCAGTTCTTCTTAAGCAGGGTATCCTCCTTGGTATTCAAAAAAACTTAGAGACTGCTAGTTTGTCTGATAGTGATGGGCTTTGCTGTCAAGAAAAGATTGCTAAGGATGAGCTTGATCATGCTCTTCACTGTCAATATTTTTTTTGGAAAGAAAGGGCTAAGATGTTATGGTTCAAGGATGGAGATCGAAATACCGCTTTTTTCCATGCTGTGGTCAAAAGGAGAAATAATTCTAGTGGGATTCATCGTCTACGGATTGATAATGAGGTTACAGAGGATCCTAAAATCATTGAGGATCATATTTTGGACTTTTATAAAAATCTTTATGCTGAGTCTATTTCTAATGTTTTGGATGCTGATAATATGGAAGATTTTATTGGTACTTATATTCCCGCGATGGTTTACTCTTAGGAGAATATGATGTTGATTAAATGTCCTGATTTTTCTGAAATCAAGAATGTTGTTTTTAATCTTAACAGTAATAGTGCTCCGGGTCCTGATGGTTTTGGTGGTGTTTTTTATCATTCTTGCTGGGAAATTATTGGGACAGATGTTTGTAATGCTGTTCAACAATTTTTTAAACAAAATTGGGTTCTCCCTGGAATGAACAGTAATGTGGTATCTCTTATTCCTAAGATTCAGGGTGCTGATTCCATTAAAGATTACAGGCCAATTGTTGTTGCTAATTTCAAATTTAAAATTATTTCCAAGATACTGGCATATAGGCTTGCTCTTGTGGCTGCTAGAATCATTTCTCCTAATCAATATGGGTTTGTGCAGGGTAGACAGATTCAGAATTGCATTGGTATTGCTTCTGAAGCTATTAATATGCTTTCTAAAAAGGTTAGAGGAGGTAATATGGCTTACAAAGTTGATATTCATAAAGCTTTTGACACTTTGAGTTGGAAGTTCTTATTATTAGTTTTGAAACGCTTTGGTTTTCACCCCTCGTTTGTCAGTTGGATTAGTACAATTCTCCGTTCAGCTATGTTTTCTATCAGAATAAGTGGTAGTTTGGTGGGTTTTTTTCCTTGCAGTCGAGGTGTAAGACAAGGTGATCCATTTTCTCCTTTACTTTTTTGTCTTGCAGAGGAAGTTCTTAGTAGAGGTATCTCTAAGCTTGTGAATGATAAGAAGATTTTAAATATGGCTAGTCTGAAAGGTTATCTCACTCCCTCTCATATTTTGTATGCTGATAACATTTTTATTTTTTGTAGGGGGGATATTAAGTCTCTTCGAAATTTGAGTACTTTTCTTAAAACATATGGTGATTTTTCTGGTCAATATATTAATAACTTTAAAAGTAGTTTCTTCACCATGGATAATTCTCCAAGATTTGTCACCAAAATTCAAAATATTCTTTCTTATAGTCATGGTTGTTTGCCTTTCAATTATTTAGGAGTGCCTATCTTTGTTGGTGCTCCAAAGTGTCGATTTCTTCAACCTTTGACTGATAAAGTCAAATTGAAGCTAGCATCTTGGAAAGGTAAATCTCTTAGCATGATGGGTCGGATCTAGCTGGTCAATACAGTGATTACTGGATTTCTAGCTTATAGTTTTAATATGTATAAATGGCATGTTTCACTTATTAAGCAAGTTGAGCAGTGGTGCCGGAATTTTATTTGAACTGATGATATTATGAAAAAAGGTATCGCTACCGTTAATTGGGCGAAAATTTGTTCACCTCTTGAGGATGGAGGCTTGAATATTATTAATCTTCATCATGAAAATAATGCATATCTTCTTAAGCTTGCTTGGAACTTTGCTTATAGCAACAAACCTTGGTCTTTACTCTTGAAAGCCAGAGTTCTTAAATCAAAATACGAGTTTAGAATGGTTTATAGATCCTCCTCTCTTTGGCTTGGAATTAAACAATTTTATTCTATCATACTTGATTATACTTCTTGGACTGTTGGTACAGGTTCTTTTATTAATTTCTGGAATGATAAATGATGTTCTACTACTTCTTTAGCAAATATTGCAGGATTATCTGATGGGGCTAGCATTCCGGATACAGTCTCTCAATTTTGGTCAAGTTATGATTGGAATATTCCCTTATCTTTACAGCAGATGCCGCATTTTTTTAATCATATCATGGTTAGAGAGGAACAAGATATTCCTAATTGGATTCTAGATGAGTCTGGTCGTTTCACTCTTAAATCGGCTAGGACTTTTTTCTTGGAACCAGGAGTTCCATGTGGTTGAGGTAAGTTCATTTGGTCTTCATCTATTCCGCCTTCCAAAACTCTAGTACTCTGGAAAAATTTTCATGGGCGACTTCCTACAGATCTGCATATTCAGAATAAGGGTTTGCATATATGTTCTATGTGTACGCTTTGTGAAAAGCATGAAGAATCTATTCAACATCTATTTTTTGAATGCTCTAATGCATTACATATTTGGAGTTGGGTTCGACAGATTTTTCTTACTTCTCATTTCTCTAATAAGGATGATCTTCTTTCTTTTATTAAGAGTGATGGTAGTCCTTTGGTTAAATTGATTAAGTTTGCTGTGACAACCTTTTCTATATGGATGATATGGCGTATGAGGAATTATGCTAGATTTCAAGATAAGATTGAGGTTTCAAAGGCTATTTCGGTAATTAAAGATTTAACTTGTCTAGTGGGAAATTCGTCTAAAGCTTCAATGAAGAATGATTTGTTGGATTTCAACGTGATTAAGTTTTTTGGTATTAAGACTCGTAATGGGAAAGTTCTTCGTCCTTTTCCTGTTAGATGGGAATTTCCTTCACCAGGCTGGGTTAAAATTAACACTGATGGGGGGTTGCTAGGGGGTATCCTGGTCTTGCTACTTGTGGAGGTATTTTTCGTGGGAGTATGAGAGAATTTATTGGTGCTTTTTCAGGGTTTCTTGAAGTTCAGACTGCTTTGGTTGCTGAGTTTTTTGGAGTTTTACATGCTATGGAGGAAGCTCAAAAGATGGGACTTACTAATGTTTGGCTTGAATGTGATTCTGTCTTGGTTTGTGCTGCGTTTACTGCTAGGACTAATGTTCCGTGGATGCTTCGTAATCGATGGAATACTAGTCTTAATTTCTGTAGGACAATCAGGTTTAGGGTTACTCATATTTTTCGTGAGGGAAATGCATGTGCTAATAAGTTGGCTAATTTAGGGTTCATTCATAGAGAATCATTTCATTGGTATAATAGACTTCCATCTAGTCTGTTCTTAGAATTCTTTATGAATAGGTATAGTCTACCTATGTATCGTTTTTGTTAACATGTGGGTTTTTGGTCTAGTCCCCCCATATTTTTGTATTTTCTTTCATTTTCCTTTTTTTTAATAATACTTTTTTCATGTGATGGCAGATGATTGTTGTTACTTGAGGTGTCAGCCTAGCTGAGATGTCAAGTTGCATAGTGATGCCTAACATGAAAACTTTTATAACAAAAAAAAATGATATACAATGAAAATAGTAATTATGGACTATGTAACATATATGACCGTATATAAAGTCTCTTTAAACAATTTTAATATCTTATTATTTAGATTTGTATTAAATATCTAAATAAATTAGACACTATTTAAATAATCTAATATATCATCATATAGACGGTTTAACACACGATAATGTATAAAGGCATTATGCGATCTTTAAAAAAATCTAATATATCATCAGTTAGATCGTCTAACACATATCAAAGTATGTAAAGACATGAGATCATCTTTAAACAACCTCAATTATCATCATTTAGATTATCCATCACATATCACCGTGCATAAATGTATTGAACGGTTTTTAAACAACTACAATATATCATCATTTAGACTGTCTATCACATATCACCGTATATAAATGGATTGGGCAATCTTTAAACAACACCAATATATCATCAGTTGTTGTTTAAAACATATGACAATGTATTAAGGCATTAAACAATTTTTAAACAGTCCCAATATATCTTTAGTTAGAATGTCTAACACATCTCACAATATATAAAGACATTACACAATCTTTAAATAACCCCAATATACCATCACTTAGATTGTCTATCATATATCACCGTGTATAAATGGATTAGACAGTCTTTAAACAACTCCAATATAGCATCATTTAGACTGTCTATCACATATCAAATGTGTAAATGGAGACAATATTTAAACAACCCCAATATATAATTAGTTACAATGTTTATCACATATAACAATGTGAAAAAGGATTATATAGTCTTTAAACAACTGATGATTCTTTTACGACAAGTATATCGAATCAAAAGGAATAATTTGTCTCTAAGGACGGATATTGAACCCAAAAGGAATAATTATTTAAAATCCTAATAGTAATATTTACTAAGCATAATAATATGTACAATAATTTGATTTGATATTGACAATAGTTTGCATGAAAATTAAATAAAAGCAAAGTAAAATGTTGTTGATTCAAGTGAGAAAATTGGGATTGGGGTTCATCCTTCTTACTATTTTGTATTTTAAAAAACATAGTAATATTCTATCATTTGATTGATATTGATGCCCATATAAAATTCATTTATATCGATTTCTCGCATATAAAATTATTAAAAGAGTCTCTTAAATATCGATTTCTCACATATTTATAAAAGTTCTTTATCAGTACGGTTAGATGTTGATGACAATTAACATTTCAAATTTATTCATAACATTCAAATATGTTAAGCATTATCATTTAGGTTAGAAACTTTAAAGTACTTTTCAGTCAAATATAAGGATCCAAATCATGGTAAACAAGTTTTACGAATAAAATGATAATACCAATCATCAATCAAGAACATAATATTATATTTAAATATCATTTCAATACATAAGAGTTTGAACGGATTACTCTCAATCCCAAAGAGTAGAATTAGTCACTCATGTTGGCCATTACAAGCATTAAAAGCAAGAAAAGAATATCCAGGATGTTTTCTTTAACGATTGTCTCTTCTAGGTTTTCTATCACCTCCTATTCTTCTCATGAATCTCTAGGGTTGTGCCTCATGCCTCATATTCAACCTAGTTGAGCTTGGGTTAAATGACTTATCGTCTTGGCGTGATTGAGCTCACTTGGGAAAGTTGGATAAAAACAGGTCCAACGTTTTACTGAGCTCGCTTGGAAGAGATCCTTTAGCAGTTTCTAGCTTAGGCGAATGTGGACGAGTGTTTGGAGTGTCCCAGCTTTCCCTTTTTTTTATCTTGTATATTCTCTTTTTACCTTTTCATCTCCATTTTATCCTAAAATCCTAAAATTAACACAAATTTGGGAATAAATCATTTTTATTTATATTATAATAACAAAATATGTAAAAATGTTTAAATTCCTAAATTAGGGGTTATATTGTAGCTATTTTATCAATAAATATTCATAAGTGTCTGTATTTTAATATAAAATATTACTGAAATATGACACTTATCAACTCCATCCCAACCTAAAATTTTGCCTGTCCTCTAGCAAGATAAATGAATATAAATAAATCATATTTGAATTTAAATGTAAAAACAACTTTATTCACTAAACAACATATTAAATTAGAAACTTATGTTGCTTCCAACTTCAAATATAGCAAAATATGGATACAATCAACTTTTAGGATCAAACAAAAACAATAAAATGACAATTCATCAAGGAATTTCTTCTCATACACTCACAAGTAAGTGTTTCTCTCTATTTTTACTGAATCCTAACAAATCCAGTTTGTTTTCATTTCATGTTCACATCATAATCATATTAGAAACATGAATCTTAAGGTCTTTTACTGGGTTGTAACGAGGCTAGGCTTCCAAAAAGTATTGATAATTTAGATAACAAAATGCACATTTTAAAGAAGAAAAACATAACTACAATCCAATTACAGTACATATGAGTTATCTAATCACCATTTTCTTTGACTTCACACTTTTTCTCATTTTATTCATGATTTCAACATGAATTTCTCCTTTTTTTCTTTTCTTTTTTCAATCAATAATATGAATAGATTATTCATATTTCCAACAACTAAATTATTTAAACTCTAAATCGCTAGAACCAACAATTCCATTTTATGTATATTGTATATTGCATCTATGTTCTCCTTCCTTAAATATGTCAATGGGTAAGAAAATATATCATTCAAGGTGTAGGGTGCAATAATAAAAAAAAATGGTTCAAAAAGGGTTATAAAAAAAATGAATTCTATTTATATAAAGGTTGACTATTTGGTCATGGGTTCCTTATTTGTTGGTTTTAAGTGGTTTTTTCTCTTTTAAAGTGTCTACATTTTTCTTTTAAAATTTCACAAAACCTTTGGCATTGTAGACCATGTGTTTGCTATTGAATTTCAAATGGAATTTGGTCTGCAATGATATTTGGCAAACCACAAAAGTAACACACATGTTATCACCTATAAGATGCAATGGACTTGTTGGTTGTTATATCAGTGCAAAGAGCCTGTAAGGAGCTGGTATGCTGGAATGGAAAGTGAATCTAAATGTGGTGTGATGTAATAGGTTATGCGTAAGCAATTGGCTAGTGGTTATGCTGCATTAATTCCCAATTTCTTGTGCTTGTCTAATGAGGTCCAGTGGTATGCTAGTCACATGCAACTCAATTTTATGCATAGGGTAGAGGGAGCATTTTTTATGTGGTTATAGCTTTTCTAAGCAATTTTGGTAGGAATGGTTTAATGTGCTTTTCCTTCCCTTTGGGTTTGTAAGGGGTGGAGGTATCTGAGAGTTTAAGTTTTTTTTACTGTGTTAAAATGTTGAGTTGTTGAACTCTTCTCCTAGAAGATATGTATAAGGGTTGGAACACTCCTTAAGTGTTTCATTTTATTTTATTAATTCATTGCCGAAAAAAAAAATCTATAACATGGATTTATTGAACCCAATGATTACGCATGATTACGCAAGGGTGGTCCGAATTTAGAAACTTCTATGTCTTTAAAGAGGTATGTTGACCACTGTTGCTTTCACATAATTGTTTTCAAGGAAGACTCCACGCCATTGTCAGTGAAAAAACATGTACCTATTTTTTATGTTCTTTTGATTTACTTCTCAATCACTCTAACCTATTATCAATGTCAAACAAGTCATTTAATGATATTTTTGTGTCATTTTTTGTTTAATACTTCTTTACTTTACTTTATATATTGTTTTTAATTATGTTAATATTAAAGCATTAATTATTTTACTTCTAACTCATTGGTACATGTTTTTCTGTAGGATTTGACTTGTGAATTGCAAAGACAAATTCAAATATGTCAACATTGATGTACATGACAAGGATGTTATGGGCAAAATCCTTATATGAAAAAGGGACGAAGAAATCCTAAACATTAGGGTGTGTTTGGATTAGGAAGAGGATGTGTGAGGATTTGAGAAAGTGGATGTGTGAGGAAAGTGAGGGTATTTGAATTTGGGTATGTTAGAGTAGATGTGTGAGGAAAATTTATTGAAATTTGTGAGTGATGCGATGGTTGTAAGAAAAATTTGATATTTTTTAAATGTATAAAATGTAAGTTTACAAATTTACCCTTATCTTTAAAAATATTTTGAATAATAAAATATGAAGTATTTTTGCACAAATTTGAGTTAATTAAAATTTTGTAATTATTTCCAATACCATTGAATAATTATTTAAAAAAAAACACGAATTTCTTATCATTAAACATGATTTTTTTTCATAAAAATAATAAATTTGTAAGTGACGTGATGAGTATGATTGAAATTTTAATTTTTTAATTAATGAAAATTAAGATTACAATTTTTTATATTTAAAAAAACTAATTTATTTATTTATATGAATAACTATATTTAATTTCATTATATTATAATTTTATTTATTATTAATAATAAACAATAATTATTAATAATATTATTAAATATTTTATAGAAATAGAATAAAATAAAATAAATTATTATTAATAATTTTATTATTTAATAATTTTATTTAATTTATATTTATTATCGTTATTTTAAAAATGTATTTTATTAATAATTTCAATAAATATTTATGTTGGTTAAATTTATGTAATAATTAATATTTATATTTAGATAATTTTAATATTATTTTATTTGTATTACATTATGTTATATATATTAACTATACAATAAAAAAAAGTAATATGCTACTTTTATGTAAAGATAAAAAATGAGGATAAAGTGGGAAAACACATCTACTTATGTGGTTTTATGCAAGGTTATTTGTAATATGAAAAGAAGTAATGAAAATACCGTTCATGTTGATCCCCTGTTCCTCTTCCACGCACATTAATAGATTCAAACAAGGAATATCACTGCAATTCTATTCTTTGAAGCAAACAAATCCTTAGAGAAAATAACATACTTTTGTTTAAGATACGAAAAGCATAACAAGAACATTGAGACTCTTTATCCCTTAATAAAGAATGTATGTTTTACAATTTATTTTTCTTACAACTTAGTTTTGAATCGCGTTTCTTTTGGTGGAAACTAAAAGCTTCATTTTTAGATTTAATTACTATTTTAATTCTTGTATTAAAGGTGAAAAATCAATTCCATCTCTCAAATTTTAAAAAGTTTAACATCGTTTCAATTTATTTAACAAATTCAATTTAATTTCAACCTTTTAAAAAAATTTAATGTTACCTACGTTTTAAAAACAGTTCAATGTATTAATTACAACATTCTTTTTAAACTATTCAATATAGTAACACATAATTCAATGTAGTGATTACAACCTTCTTTTTAAACTATTCAATATTCAATATAGTAACACATAAATCGATGTACTGTGACACATAATCACTAAATAAATATATTTTAATAAGAATAATATAATATAATAAACCATATTAAATTATTTTGAAGAAAATCTAAAATTATTTAAACTTTTTAAAAATCTTAAGACTGAATTGATTTTTATCCTTAATATAATATAAGTACTAAAAAAATAACTAAACATTATCTTTATTTATTCTATATGCATTACATTCTTATCCTCTATTATTGGTGCTATAAATAATTTTATAATAACAACAATGCTTTCAAACTAAAAAATATAATATATTATATTTTTTAAATAAGTCCCTTCCGTTGCAGAGGTAGAACACGGGTAAAAGTAGTATCACGGGTAGAAGTACTATTATATGTACACGAGTTAGGAAGAAAGAAGATGTTACTATGAGAATGATAACGAAATTGGAAAGCCACGTGGCTAGATCTCAATTGGCGCAGCAGCATGAGTGAAGATAAACTCCAGTGCAGTGGAGCAGATGTCTTCGAGAGGGACATTTGCGGTTGTATCCACGATGAGCCTCGCCACGTCACCCACGTCGTACTCCGTGCACCCTCCGTAGTCTTCCAGAAGCTTCTCCAGCTCCTCCCACGTCTTCGGCTTGTGTCCGCCTGCGCCGCCGCCGCGCGCCTCCAGTCTCCGGCGCCACTCGCGTTGGTCGGCGGGGCGGCACTCGATGACCAGCAGGCGGGCGGAGAGGGAGGCGGCGAGGCGGTGAAGGCGGTGGAGGTGAGCGCGGCGGGAGAGTGGGGAGTCGAGGAGGACGCTGAGGCCGAGGCGGAGCTGCGTGGAGGCGATCTGGCAGATGACGTCGTATGAGAGGTCGTTGAGGAGTGAGGCGGGTGAGGTTAGCAGCAAGGGTTGGGTGCAGTCTTTGACGTCGTCTTTGTCTAGCACAGGAATTCGGAGCGATGAGGCTATGGATTCCGCTAACGTGCTTTTCCCGCTTCCCGGGTGCCCTTTCATCGCAATAATCACTTTCGACTCCAATTTTGCCATTTTCTCCTTCCAAACCACACCCCTTCCATTCAATGCTCATCCTTTTATTTTCACCTTCGCTTTTTGTTATGACTAATATTTACACGTAGTTGTGTCAACACATTTTTTTTTTCTTTATAAAGTTAATTTACTTATGTGTGGTCTAAATGTTTATCCACTTTATACATAAGTTATTGGTAGTTTTCAAATTCTTTAAAATTCTTTCTTTTTTATTTGTGTGTTTTGTTCGTCGGTGGAGTACATACGATTGTATTCTGACGTTCAAATGAGTTCAAATGAGTGCTAATGTCTGATTTTGTTTTCTCAAGATATGAAAAATGTAATTATCCCTCTTTAAAAGTCTTATTTATAGGTTGATTTAGACCTTTACTTGCGTGGATCAGATAATCAATTTGCCAAAACGTGTGTAGTGGTTTTGCTTAATATCTCTACATGAGAGACATTTATATTAATAATGTACATTTTCTCCCCTCAGAAATTTCATTTATAGGTTGACTTGGACCTTCACAAATGTGGACTAGATAATCAGTTCGCCAAGATATATGTAATGGTCTTGTTTAATATTTTTATCTCTCACATAGGAGCATTTATATTGATAAAATAAAATAAAAGCAGAGCATATGTGAATAATTTTATATTTTAAATAGTTTTTAAGAAAATAACTATGAATGGAAGAATATTATTTTGTTTGAAATGGTTAGTTTTTTTAATGAAAACTTAATTAAATATATAAAAAAATAAGCATGTATAATTTTAAAATTATGTTGATTCATTCTTCTTGCACGTGTCATCATCACATTATACGTATATGTTACCGTGTTAATGGTAAAATAATAAAGTCGTACGCAATCTATCTATTTATTTCTATTAAGTCATTAAAAATGACAAGTTGCTATAAATTTGAGAATCACTTTATTCCTATTTTTTTGTAGTATTAGAACTATAAACAGACAGCATATATTAATCAGAAAATATACTTTCCAAATAAAAAAAAAACAAGGTTATAACTCAATAGCTAATATCAGATGTTGAAACAAACATGGAATAACTATAATAAGTGCTAAACTCTACGTAATTTAATTATTACCTAACTTTAGGTAAACATTTATTTGTATACACCAGAGATATAGTGTGAAAGCACGTTTAAGTATATACAAAACAGCTTATTTTTGTAGCCTAATATTTGATCAGATTCCATATAGAAATTATTAAATTTTGTCGTTGGTAAGTCACATTATAAGATAAGAAATAGCACATACATAGCTTGTGACGTTTTTCAGTTTAGTTTCACTCACACATATCTCACTTAATTTGAAAATATTTTAGAATTAGATTTAAATAATAAATGAATTTTAAATAAGAATATTTTATAAAATTCTTTTGGATAAGCATAATTAAATTTTATAAAAACATTTTAATTTATTGAAACCTAGAAAGAAACATTGGAACCCAAGACAATAAATGAGATTTAATTTAACAGGAAGCGACGAAGTATCGGCAGGTAATAATTGAAATGATTGATGAAAGGGATTGAATACTGGGTACTTACTAGTCAAAACTATTATTCTATTTTTTTGTTAATTTTTATTTTCTTAAAAAAAAATAAAATTGAGAAGTGTATAAAAGACGCGGGGTGCCAAGCCAACCATAATTTTTCTTCATATCTCTGCCATCTTCCTCCTCGGCCTCACCTCTTCCGATCCCAATCCAGTCCAAATCCAAATCCAATTCAACATGTTAGGGTTTTCAGTGTTCCAGATTTTCCCTTCCATTTCTCCAATCACCACTGCACACGCAACGTGATTCCACCACCTTCGTCACTCCAACCTCTACAAACGCCCGATCGCATTTCTCCCCTACGCGCAATTCACGTCTATTCCCCCTTCTGCGGTACTTTACTTCCTTCTCTCCTCTCTTCACTGCTGCTAAAACTTAAAACGATTCGGTTATTGTTATCGTTATCGTTATTTTCTTTTTTAAGTTCTTTAAGAGATTTTACTCGGAAGTTTTATGTAATCGTTTTTTGTTTCTGGCGTCGCTCCACTTACTAGTACTTGGTGCTTTCAAATCTCACTTGATCAAGTGGTTACAATTAATATGAACCGCTGGGTGCTGGTTTTTATGTGGAATTATAACCCTATCTAGTTCTTACATGATTAAGAGTTTTCACTTTTTTTTTTTGTCAGTGTCTTCTGTCAGCTCTGCATTGATTTTAGTAGTTACGGACACTCAGAGAGCAGTAACTTATTTGATTTTCTTGCGAGTGATATTTACAGTGGTAACTGGTTGGGCTCGGTATTAATGAA
Organism: Phaseolus vulgaris; assembly: GCF_000499845.2. Lineage (NCBI taxonomy): Eukaryota > Viridiplantae > Streptophyta > Magnoliopsida > Fabales > Fabaceae > Phaseolus > Phaseolus vulgaris. The sequence continues at coordinate 54,036,192 of NC_023752.2, forward strand.
TAAACCGTTTATTACTGGTGTTTAGGTTGAAGAGTATTTGTACTTGGTATGTCATTTTTCTCCTACCCTCTCCGGATGGATGATTTATTTCCTGTAAATATTCATAATTGAATTTCACGCATGTTGGTTTGGTTGGTGGATCTGCGATAATGTTGTTGGTTGTTATTTACATTGCTGGATAGCAACATTTGGAAATTGGAACAGACCTTTGGGTGAAACTTGGGTATGTACGCGGGATATGAAGCATTTCTTGTCTTCATTGATTTCAGAGGTTTTGGATGGAGTAAAAGAAGAAAGAGTGTTGTGGCAATGTGTTTTATATGCAAACAAACTTCTTGCTGTCTTTGTTTGATTCTGAACGTTTGGATTTTCCATTGGATTTGCTTACCTTGTTAGAGTTGATATGGTATAAGATTGCTTTCACGGAAAGATATTAGCACACTTCTTTTTAGTTTTCGATGTGGACTATCCTTTTCTGCAAGGAGGATCCCATCCTCCAAATTCCTCCTGTTTCTTCTTTCCTAATTTGAATATATTCTGGCTTTGTCGATATGAAAGTTTTGATTAGCTATCTCTTTTGCACACAGTAAACAAATACTTAATTTGTTAAGTATCTTTACCTCAATTTGTATGACTTCTGTGATAGTTATCCTTAACACTCGAGTCATTTTCACAGGAAAAACAAATTAGGATTCATCATTGGCTTTTAAATTTTTTAACATCTTGTCTTCAAACCTGTATTTGTTCATAAAACAGGATACTGAAGTAAAGGCAGAAAGCTCATAAGATCTTCAAAAAAGTTCTCATTCAAGGGGAGTGTTGCAATGTTGGCTTCTAATGAAATGATGAAATTCAAATCTTACCAGAACCGGGCTAATTTGTTTGTGAAGGAATATTTGTTAGCAGACCCTTTGATTCCATACACTTCTATTATTGGTGGTATTTTCGCTTGCAAGATGGTATAGTGTATTAAATTATATTGTCATTCTATTTTCTAAAGTATTCCTCTTGACTTAAGAGATTTTATGGTTAGTTTTATTTATCTTTATTTTACATTTATCTTTAAATATTCCCTGTTTTTCAGGTCTATGATCTGACTCAGCTCTTTAGCATTGTTCACTTTAAGAGCTATTCCAGTCTCACTAGAATTCAACGCATTGAGTGGAATAATCGGTGAGTGGATGTTTCCATTTCATGGAATGTTCTTATTTAGTTTCTGACAAGATAATATGTTTATAATTTTTTTCCTATTATCTGTGCAGCTCTATGTCAACAATTCATGCTATTTTTGTAACAACTATTGCATTGTACTTCGTGTTTTGCTCCAATCTATATTCTGACGACCAGTTTTCTGAACTTGTTACATTTCGAAGCTCTTTATGGTCTACATTTGCTCTGGGGGTAAGAATGATGTGGACCCTGGCCAATTTTGTTTGCCTTTACTCTTCCTCTCTGCAATTTATATCTGCCCATCACCATTATCTATGATATACAATAATCACTTATAATTGTCTCACTTCACTGTTGAGGGCATGTCAGTAAATCTAGTTCACTTAATCAATAGGATAAAGGGATGGATCATGGAGTTCAACTGTATCATGTATGCCAACTAGGGTTACGTATTATGTCATCTTGTTTACTGGCCTTTTAGCATTATCTGATATTCACATGAATGGCATGATGTAGTGGAGTTCCAAAAGAAGTATGAGATAATATACTTTAGATGAGTCTGATACTAAACATACTGTAAGTTAAGTCTGAATCACTAGACATACTGGAAGTTAAATTTGGAGGAAACCCATGTGTTGTTACGAAAGCTAGACAGACTAGAGGAAAACATGGGCTGCCAGGGTAAAGCAAAATAGTATTTTAAGTAATTATATATGATAAGCAAGTAGATTTTTTTTTAATCAGCAATAATAAATTAAATAAATGGAGCCATTGGGGTGCTTCAACCCATAAACATGATGTACCATATTTACAACACATCCTATAAAGTATACCTTCAAACATGTATATCATGATAAAGAATAATGGACGCACATTACATTAAGATTCTAAGAATCCTACAGTACTTGCTGTATGGATCCTGCATAACCTCTTGATCCTCCACACCTAAACTACAACAACGTCTATCTTTGAATCTTTTTCTCTTTCGGGATTACGTATTTGTAGATCAACTTGACCGAAAACATAAATGTTCTGATTCTGAAACAGCCTTGTTATTGAGACTCTTCCTGCCTATCTTTGAATCTTTTTCTCCTTCGGCATTATTCATTTGTAGATCAACTTGACCGAAAGTACAAATGTTCTGATTTTGAAACAACTTGTTATTGAGACTCTTCCTGCATGTACATCTAATGCAGCCTCCATCTCATTGTGATTTCTGCAAAAGGCATATTGAGATCCAGCTGCATATGATAAGCAAGTAGATAATATTAACTTTCATGAAGTATAGGATTGTCTTTTGTAGTGCAAGAAATGATCATGCAATCCAGGCTCCAGCCTTGAGATTTAAGGTATTAGGAATGTTTCTTAGAAGAAGCCACTTTGTGAGGCTGGTTTTTTGTACAATGATCAAGTATCCAAAGACCCCAAGACTTAATCAGTAGGATACTATTGATGAAATGCTATTTGCCTTCAGCTGCATGTAACTTGCTGCTTGATTTTCATAGTTTATTTTTCTGCTGAAGAATGAAAAGCAAGATAATCCCATATGTTCTCTTAGTATGCATATGTTCTTCCAATTCCCTTTTACTAATGCTTATGTTGCTAGTGACAATTTACATCAAATGTGGACTTTTAATTGCATTGATTTTCCTGATACATCTAATGGTAACAAAGAAAATTATGTTTATAGATCGACTATGACCTGCAAGACATTTTTATTTCTATCTGGTTATGAAATTTGCATTTTGTTTTAATTTTAATGTAACAGGTTTCGGTTGGTTACTTCATCGCTGACCTTGGGATGATATTTTGGTTTTTTCCTTCTCTTGGTGGATATGAGTATGTAAGGATCATATCCTTTACCTTGCATGATTTAAACCAACGTGTTCATCTGAACTCTCTTATTCAATTTTAAGATATTCCACTTGATAGGAACGCAGCTGAAGATGATTATGGCTGGAGTTTGGTTTCCTTCCTTTTTCACCTTCTTTGGTTGTGGGTCTGGATTTAACATTACTTTATACTGACATTGATTCAGGTGATTCATCATTTGCTTTCTTTAGTAGCAGTAGCCTATTCAATGTTGAGTGGAGAGGGTCAGCTATACACATACATGGTCCTGATCTCTGAGACAACAACTCCTGGGATAAATTTGAGATGGTAATCTATCACTTAAATGTTGCAGTATATACATCATATAATTGATTTATTAATCCACATATTGTGTTTGTGAAGGTATCTTGATGCAGCCGGAATGAAGAAGTCGAAAGCTTATATCATCAATGGAGTTGTAATATTCATTGCTTGGCTGGTGGGTCAAGTAATTTCAGTTTAAAATATATTTATGTCACTCTTTTTGTGTATTTGTGGAATCATTGTGAATTGCATGTCAGGTTGAGTATATATAATCTCATCCTGGCCATCTTGGACATACTTACTGAAATGGTCTTTCTGCAGGTTGCCAGAATAGTTTTGTTCGTTTACATGTTTTACCATGTCTACTTGCACTTTGACCAGGTAATAACTACTGAAGTGATGAATTTCAGAAATTGTCTGGTATATGTGGTGCTTTGCAACAAGCAGATCTTAATATTGAATTTTTGGCCTTTTAAGATGGCTAATAATGTTTTGTTGCCCTACAAAATCACTTTCTGAACACGTATGTGTCTGTGGTTAATTGGGAGGGGGAGGCGAGTTTGTGGGTGCAAGGACCAGCATTTAGTGTGGTAGTCTCTGTCCATTTACACTAGTACGTACATACCATTACCTCGAGAAGATGGATTTGGTAGAACTTGTTCCAATAAATTTACAATTTGACTCCTCCTGTGGCAAGCCAATTTTTGTAGTAGTAGATCCATCATGTCAACTGCTTAGTCATGAAATGTTCTTCCCAGAAGATAGTTGGAAATACACGAACAAGTGATAGGGAATTAGGGAGTGGTTTGTTGTGAGATGAGAGGCCGAATCATGACTCTTGCATTTACATGCTTAGTTAAGACGAATGGGCAATCTTTCATTTTTTTAATAGGTGTCATAGTCTTGCTTGCATGGGAATCAGAAAAGTGGTTGTTTTTTCTTCTTCTAATTACTCGTCATGCAAAGTCTACTGTATAAAGCTTAGGATCTCACGTCATACAATTTTTGAAAACAGGTTGAGCAGATGCAGACGTTTGGACAAGTGTTAGTTATTGTTGTACCGCTGGTGCTATCAATTATGAACTTAGTTTGGTTTTCAAAAATTATCAAAGGATTGAGAAAGACTTTGGCGAAGAGACAGTGAAAGTTTGTGCTTAGTGATATTTTTAGGAAAATGAATACAGGTCAATGATGTGTAGTGAAAGATGTAAGAGAACAGAAACAGTTGAACGTGTTTGGGTCCCCTGTGGATCCGAACTTGTATAAATATGTTCATTCTGCCTTTTCCCCCCCTCCCCCATTCATGTACATTTATTGGTTTAATTTTAATTATATAGTTAAATGCAATGTATTTCGTTCCATTAATTTGGCAGTTATAGAACATATCGTGTTTCGGTCAATCTCAATATAAGTTTTATTAATGCTTTCGTGTTAAGTAAACAGTACGAGTAGTTGTGATAATCTTCAAAATCATAATTAGGATTTAGAAGCAATAAGACGTTAGGTTGATTTTCTTTGGATCAACAACATTTATTTCTTGTCTTTTTTGGTAACATGAACTTTACACTTGATTTTAAGAATTTGTTTTTGGTGAATTCCTGATTTCCTTCAATGTATCTTGACGAATGAATTTTTTCTTTTATGGACTGGATTTCGAAATCTATGCACTTGTTTAAACAATGATTTTCAAGAATGAATTGCATAGTTTTACTTTTTTTGGTTACATATTAAATTTAGGAAGGAGACAGTGTTATGTTACATGTCACAACGGTTATAGTTAGTTTCCATAAGCATGATTCTGTTTTACTCTGTTCAATCAACCTCTTGTGGAATTATTTTTTAAACCTATCCAGGGTTCCTTTCATGAAAATCTTGCTTTTTATTTTAAAAATGAATTTATTTCTATAAATTTTGCATTGGTATGATTGTTGAAGTTATTTCCAAAAACTATACTTTAATATATATATATATATATATATATAATTATTTTTGTGTTGTGTTTAGGGTTTAGGTAAAGGTAATTGAGACTTTATGAAATTATCATTAATTTAAAATGTGTTATCAAGGATTGAAATTGACCACAGTGTGCGTGAGACAATTCCTAGAAAAGAATTATGAATAAGAAATGAGTGAATGTTAAAGAATAAAGAGGCATAATGTATGAGAATTTCATGGAAGTGAAGAAGAAAGTTGACCCAGCTCAACTTGATGAACCATACTATTAGATTTTTTTCGCTAATTAATAATCATGGTTTAAATTCTTGCACCATTATTATTATTATACAGAAGAAGAAAGAGAAGCTTTTTATTAAGGCTAACAAGCCTAGCTAACTTGTAACAAAGAATACAATAATTAACAAAGTATCTGCCTAAATTGTTAGCAGTAATTAAGTAGTGTTGTGCAGGTGTAATTAAGTAAATAAAACTAGAATTGATCACATATTCAGATTGTTAGGTCTAAGTTAATATAACTGTTTCCAAAGGTAATAGAATGATTAGCAGCAGCTGCAGTTGATGAGGGAAATTGCATCATGTCTTTGCTATTCTCATCACTTTGCATCATGGAAATTAGAGGTCTGCTAAAGGAGAATAATAGATTAGGAACATTTTCTTCTTCACTTGACTGCCCTTCCTGCAAGGTTTTCAAAATCAACATCCACTTCCTTCTCTTCATCTTTTTCTTTTAATAAAAATGTTCATTTTTTAATATTCTCAATTCAAATGGTCTTTTATAAAATCATTTGGAACATAAAAAAAAAATCAAAAATGCATAATATAACTAGATAACGAAGTAAATTACTACTTAAGTTTAATTATACCTGAAATGAACTTAAAAAATAAATTTGTAAAAAAATAGTGTTTCTATCTTAAATTATAACTTAAATTTATGTACCAAGTAAAAAACACACTCCAGCATTCCTAGCTAAAAATGATTTTTAGTTTCTTACTTTTTTTTTTAATAGCAAAGAATAAAATAAATTAAAAAATATTCTAACCTATACAAAATGTAGTCAAAAACCTCAAAAGAAAACTTAATAACCAAAAACTTTCAGTCTAACAATAATGGATGAAACTTGCTATGCACCTATATATAAATATTCTATAACAGATCTTCCCAAAACAAAGAAACAATATCTCATATTATTAAACACTCATATCTTCAACTAGATTGAACTGCCATTAATCCCTAATTAACTAACAACAAGTCCAACTGATTAAGTTTTTTTTTTTTTTTGGTCTAGCAATTAAGTCTAACAATTGAATAGTGAATGAAAAGTCGCAAAATATCAGGGAGATGACAATTGATATAATACCTGGTTTAGATCATAATCAGTTTCTTCAGTGCTTTGTAAAAGCCCTTTTTTGTTGTCTAAGAGATGAAGTTCCCCCTTCAGAATTATCCTGTGCTTTCATATTTTGTAAAAGGACATGTAAAAGCTAAATTAAATTCATATATGATCAAAATAACTTTTTCATACAACTCCAAAAGCCATATATACATATATATATTAAATTGACTTAGTTGTAAACTTTTTCCCAAAAGGTAGTTTAAGGAACGAAGATAGCTTATGTTTTATAAAAACTATATTAACCATTTCAGTTAAATGTGACATATTTAAATTTAAACACGGTTCCTTGTGTAAAAAAAGTTATGATTTAACCCTTATTTATGATCCAATAATACATGTATTCATTTCTTTTTTTAATTTACGATAAAGAATTAATAACATTTGAATTTTATCATATATGTTTGTGAATTTTATCATATAGGAGGAGTGGATACTATGGGAGGATGAATATAAGGAATACATATTATATGATTTTTTTGTATTCTTATTATTTATTGGACACCAGGTAGCGTATGTATTTTTTTATAACAGTTGGAACATATGTTAAATGCTTTAGTTAATTTATTTATTTTTTATATAAAAAAAATTGTGATTTTTTTTTTTTAGTTTTTAAATGTTAGTGGATATTTTATTCATTTGTCAAATTTTTTATTCATGTATATGTTTATGGTTTAAGACACTACAGTTTCTTATTTCTCAATGTTAAGAAGATTGAGAAGTTATTAAGTAATTCGAATCATGGTGTTGAAAAATATTCAATTTTTTTAATTTAGGGAACAAATATAATAATACTCAATTACATGTTATGTAAAAGATATAATTGAATCATAATAATTTTGAATCGTCCGTTAATTTCTCTAAAAAATTAAAAAAAAGTTATATTACTAGATATTTAATAATGATCTCATAATAAGATTGAATATACATTTAATATCATAGTAGATATAAATTATATCTTATTTACTTCTAAAAGTTGACAAGAAGAAATTAAACTTCTCCAAATCTTAAATAAAATATTTTGAACATACCCTTTTTAATCCAAGTCATTAACCAAAAAAGTTTTGAAAATGAGTGATGGGAGGGTTATACCTTTGGGTTGGAGAAATGGAGCATAGTTTGAAATCGTTTGCATTTCCTTCCACCAACTCATCTGCAGAATTCTTGGCATAGTCTTTCATGTTTCTGTACATCTAACAAAACCCATTTCTCTTTATTCAATTACTATATATTATACTTAATATTCATAGATAATTTGGCATATCACACCATCAAAATTAACATGTTTTTAACTCATAGTTAACAAAATAATAATCATGGCCAGGATTACAAACTTTACTAATATTTTATCTACCTTTTGTAAATGTCCATTTTAAATATATAAAAAACTTATTTAACCAAGTGTGACTTCAATAATGGAACACACATTGTGCCTTTATACATTGTCATATGTTTTAAACAACAACTGATGATATATCTAAATTCTACGTATCATTGTGGTTTCCATAATGGGGAATTTCTGAGATCAACTCAGATATATTTAAAAATAGCTTAATATGATCATTTTGAAAGAAGGCTCTGTGAGCGTTTTGATTTTGTTTTTCAGCAATAATTGAAGCGACTTTGAAATATTTGGTCTAAGTTATTTAATGAATCATTTAATGTAAAAGGAAAAGAGATGTGACAGAGATTTGACCTAATTAATTAATGATTAGAAAAAGCCCTAGAACAATATAGCAAATTAATGCTTTTCATAATTCTCTTCACAGAACTATTTTGCTTTTAAGTGAAGAAACAAATTGCTACTGCATTAGCTACTATATATTAATACATATACATATATGTATGTATGTATATACCTGAAGATGGCTTTTGATGTGAGCGATACTCAGTCCTCTCACACGCATCTGCTGCAGAATTCTCTTTGGAGTTGCCTCTGCAAAATCATGTGGTTCAATTATTTTTATTTGCAGTTTAATTGAGCATCTCAATTTGCAGACAGCTACTTCCCACCTTAATTCGGTTTCATATTTCACAGAGATGAAACAAACTTCATCTATATATGTATAATATAATTTTCTGATATATATTTATAAGTGTGTGTGTGCCATGACGCAAATTACCTTCTCCCAGTAAGGATGATAAGAATCAGAAGAAAAAACCAGCAAAATAAAAGAAATCCAGAAATGAAACTCAGACATGCAGAAAAGTGAGTCAACAAAGCACAAAAGTTAAGCAGTCAAGGCAAGTTCCAAGGTTGCATCAGAAAAAAAATAAAAATTGATCGAAACCTTCAGTCATATGCTTTCATTAACAGGTTTTGGAAACCTTAATTAAACATATAATTTGGTATATATAAACCCTAGCTACCATATATATGATGGAAATTGAACTTAACTGTGTTTTCCACCTATACTTTGAATAGCTTGAACAAAGTGTTGATGGAGTTGAGGTGTCCAACGAAGGCGTGGAAGTTCAGATTTGTTGTACTGCCTCACACTTCTCTCACAATTTTTCATTTTTTTCTGTGTTTCAGCCTTTTTCATATGAAGCTATATCATAGCTTCTGAACCTCAAATCAAATAATAAGAACACTTCAATATGAATGCTGCAGGTACAAAAAGTCCATGGCCAATGACTTTTCATCAAACTGAATTAAATGGATTCCTAAAAGCTATAATATTGCACTCAAATTCTCTTTGTCTAATTTTCAAACAAAATAATCGCTTTTCTATCACTCCATATTCAAATTGACAAACACGAGAGAATGAAAACGTGTTTTGAGAATATGATATTTGTTACATTCCACCATCGAATTCACATTCCTTTTTAACACACAGTGTTCTAAATATTCTCAATCATTGATTCACAAATTAACAAGTGGATTTTTTTATAGGAAATATTAATTTAAATATAATGTACTAACAATCTAATATGAATTGTCGACTAATAAAAAAATTATTTACTTTCTTTTATAATAATTATTTAAAATTATATTTAAAATAGCTTTTAATTATAGAATACAAAATTAGTATGATGATTTATTTTAAATCTAAACTAAAAATGTGTTAACTATCCTTGTAGTCAATTTTAATGTAACTCTATCGTAATTTTTAATTAAATTTGTTTGTTCCTTAAGTTTAGTTTCACCAAAATATGAATTAATATGTTTATTTACATAGTATACATGAAATAAAAAGCATTTATTGCCCGAAAATAATAACATTTACCGACACATTTGAAGCTTTGACATTTCTTTATTATAGTTTTCAATGACTTGAAAAAAATTCAATTATGTAAAAGAACAAAATTAAGCACATGAATATCTTATTATATAAATATCCACATATATAGTATACTAGTTAAGACATTTTGCAATCAATCATAAGCAAAATAAATTATTGTTCATTAATAAGAATAATAGTTAAGTTTATTTAATATTATTGTTCTCATAAATGAAGAAATAATTTTTAAATTTTACTCAAATTATATCTATAGAGAATGCTTAAGTTTAAATATAACGGTATTTTAAAAATAACAACATTAAATAAAATTTAGGAAATTAAAGTTTGTTTTTATTTATGTCGACAATATCTTTTTTTCTTATACTATATATTTTACATTTATTTTTGTTTCTTGAATCCATTTTTTTAATGAACAGACCTCAAATAAAAAGGGACATCATTTTATTCCCCAAATGGAAACATGTGATGTTCGTGTAGGATATTTACAATGTTTTTCCTATGTATTGTCTCCATCAAAATTAATAATTAAAAGGAATGATATATACCAAAAAACACAAAAATTCCTTTTCCATTCATTTTTCTTTCTACTTTTAACGACAAACAAATCTAAGAAGAAAAACAACACAACAATTCGATATATTATAATCTTGAATAAATGAAGACCATCACAAATTTTCCACGTCAATAATGTTGTGCATGTGTTCAAACAAATAAGGCATACATGGCTGTCATTCCAAGGTTGTATCAAGTGTCACGAAAATACAATTACATGTAAAATCAAACTGTATTTTTTTTATTCATGATACTTGATAGTGTTTGATTTGTTTGCAAAACAAATAAATAAAAATAATTTCCATTGTGAAATAATATATAGTTGTTACATAATCACTAAAAACAAAATCATCAAATAGAAATCAATTTTAGAGATACAAAATAATTAGTTGTTATACTGATTAAATTAGAGACCATTTTAAATACTAAAAAAAAATTAGTTTCTAAATTGGTATTTATTAGATACCAAGTTTTAGCTACCAATTAACAATAATATAAACTACTTACTACTTTAGAAACCAATTTTTTTTAGTTTCTAAAATAATTTCTAATTTAATCACTATAACAACTAATTATTTTTTTCTTTAAAATTGATTTCTATTTCATGATTTTTTTTTAAAAATGGTTTCTATTTGATGATTTTTTTTTAAAAATGTAAATAAATTTTTAATAGTTTTTTGTTTTTGAAAAAGAAAAAGTATAAAAAGAAGTTATAGTTGTTAATAGAGGAAGAAAAAATGTGTTGAATATGTCCATGGGCAATCAATCAATTTGATGTAAGTTATTGACGGTGCCTACTTTTGGACCCATCTATTGCCTTCATTATGCCGTGCTCAACACTACTTTTCCCTCAAAATTCGAACATAATGGAATCAAAATCTAAAAAGTCTAAAATTGAGATTTAAAAAAAAAATTATGATAATTAAATAATTCCATATGGTCCTAGATTCCACTTAATTTTACTCTAGTATGTTTTAAATTTTATATCTACTTTAACTTAGAATATATAACCGAATGCAAGTAAATTCTATAATCTATAAACACTAAAACAAAAATTAATTTTAAAAACTAATTTATTAATTTCTAGGATAATATCAAACACTAATTTAGAATATACATCACTAAATAGTTAAAACTTTTGTAATTAATGTTATATACTCATTTGAAAAATATTTTATTAATAATAAAAATTCTTTAAATATCAATATTTTTTAATGTATTAAATAGTATTTAACTTAGTTAATATATGATTAATTATTTTTTATCTTTAAACTAATTGATATTTAATAATTCTATTTTAGTGAAAGTAAACTTAAACTTAAAAATATTTTTTATATAATTCAAAACTCATTTTAATAATGTAGTTATCAAATTATTTATAAATATCTCATCTCTTAAAATGTTTAAGATCATATATGGCCATCCACGTGGATATACATTTCCTTGATACCCTTTGTTTAATCTAAAGGTGATTCCAATTCAAGGATTCCATGCACGTAAATAGTAGAAAAAAATGCATATTTGGTTCTAAGATAGATCTGCATCAAGTTCCTAATGCAAACTTATGCAACAACCGTCACAGAACATTTTGAATGTTTTCGTTTTTATGTGATTGCTGTTTTTTGTTTTTTATAAGATTTAGGACCACCAGAAGTGTTCCTCTTAATTTAATTTAATTATTTATTGTTAAAAAAAATGCATGGGAAAAAATTAGGTTTTGATTTCTTCATTCCCACTACTTGTGTTGCGTATAATGTTTTAGGAACATTGGTTTATGGTTTTCTTGGATTCAGAAAGTAACATAAATAGTATGAACTTTGTTAAACGACCATGTTGATAATTTATGTGTTTTTCAACTTAGTCAAAATCGAATTTTAGTTCTTAAATTTGAAAAACTATTACTGAATTTTGTGTTTCCGCGTATGCATGTTATTCGTCCCCACATGAGCTACCATCAAACCATTTTTCAACTTCCTAATTCAATTCCATATTTCTTCAATACGATTCAACGAAAACTTAATCAACTTTACTAAATATAATCACTAATACATCGTTGAAAAGAAAATCAACTATCGATGATTATATATATATATATATATATATATAAATAAATAAAATCATGTATGGTTAGAAATATTAAGGGTTGATTTTCATTAACAAATAAGATTATTTAGTTTATCATGATTATTCACTTTATTAGTAGAGTTAAACCTTTAAATATTGAAGAACATATTAGTAGAGTTAAACCTTTAAATATTGAAGAACATATTTATTAGAGTATAAAATAATTTATACAAAACTTGAAATGTTCAATAACAAAGACTACTTAAATTTTGTTATAAGCATGCATTTCAGTCTCAGTTTACTAACTTCGTATGTTTAATGGGACAAGCAACTTTATATAATTTAATTTATATATGTATTGTTAACATAAAACCTTTTTAGGCATATCTAATTATATAATTAATTATTAGACCTTGACTATAATTGTTATTTCTAAAAGATAATTTGTTTATATTCTCTACTTTATTATTTAAAAAATATACGAAATTTGTTAACATAATACTAGGAGAAATATATGCAATAATTAACTATACATTCTTATATAAATAAATAAGATTATTCTATTTTTGAAAAATTATATATTCATTATATTTTGACAAATTACAATATAAGATAGATATATTCAATATAAGATTGGTTAGATCACACGAGCAAAAATGAGTTATTCCCATTAATTTTCTCTAAGAATGTTTAGTTATGAGAAATAGGTAACTTACAGGTTTAGAAAAAAGAGAAATAATGGGTGATAGTGAATTAATGTGTTTGACATTATGTATGTATGAGTTAATTATTGCATATTGCAGATAACATATCTACCATCCATCGCTTTCAATACAGCAAGGTTAGCTAGAAAAAACTTGTGTATATGAATTCAAACTGATAGAAAAAAAAACACACGGAAATAACACATAATTATAAATTAACTGTAGAAAATAAATAATATAAAATTTAATGTAATTTGGTTGTTAATCTGTAATCTACGGTTAATTAATTTAGATTTGTATTTTTTTTATAATTTTATTACAAATATAAAGATCTTTTAAATAGATATTATAGAGGGGACACACTAATTAATCTCACTCGCTAAAATATGATGTCTAGTCAATCCAATCCAATTGATATGGTTTTACACTCAATACAAAAACATACAAAATATTTAATATAATATTAATTAATTTATTGTTACTGATTAAAGGAAAACAAATCAAGTATGATCTCGTTCTTATAGGCTTCAAACTATTAACAACCAATTCACATAGTTTACTTGTAATTAATTAACTTTGATTGTAATTAATTGACTTGGTTAAGTATTTTTCAGTGCGGAATCTAGAGTGATTAGGTTGGTATTAGGTCCTTATGAATTACCTCTAATGAGATTGGTTCAGTTAGATTTATCATATTATAAAAAAAAATATTATGTTCCTAAACTTTATTTTAATTATTAATTATTAATATAAGATTTAATTTCATATTAATGTTTTGTAAAATATTTCCTATATTTTAATAACTGATGATTTATTTTACGCATTATTTCCTATAAATATATTATTAACTTCCTTAGTAAGTTATAATAAAAAAAATCACATAATATGTCGGGAAACTAAGACATTTGATGATATTGTATAAGATAAAAAAAATTAGAACAAATACAAATATTCAAAAATATTGGAGATCCCATATCGACTAGATATTAGAGTTTTTCATTGTATATAAGTGTGTGCAAACCTCAATCTCATGAACTGGTATTATGGGGTTGAGTTAGACTTAAAGTCCACTTCGTAATATGAATGTCGAAAATATTCTTACAAAACAATAAAAATGATCTTAAATAAAAAAAAAATATAGACAAAAAAATACTTGCATACCCTCATTTCCGGAATAAATTTTTAGATTTGAATTTTAAAAACATATTTTTAAGTTTAAATTTAAAAAAAAAAAATTGGTGCAGTAAGAGAGTAAAATCCCTATCTAACACCATTTAAACTTTTATTTCCCTATCTAGCACCCTTTTGTTTTTATTTCCCTATCTAACACCCTTTTATTTTTTATTTTCCTATCTAACACAATTTCAAAAATAAATAAATAAAATAATAAATTTAAATTTTTTTTGATAATTTTAATTTTGAATGCATTAAAAAATAAATATTTTTAATGTTTAAATTAGTTAGAAATATAATTAATGAATAAAGAAATGAGTTTTTACAAAATAAAAAAAAAAGTAATAAACTTAAAATGTTTAGTTTAAATTTTTTTTTTAGAATGAAGAAAATAAAAAATTAAACTCTAAAACAACATAAAAGTTGAATCTATAAATATAAATTAGTATTTATTTTTATTATTATTGATGATGTAATCATGTTAATTTAAAGTAAAAAATACATGACATAATTATTAAAAAACCAAGTTGAATAAGGATTGATATGTACATAAGAGAACAACATGATCGAACAAAAAAATGTTCATATTGTCAAACACTAGGACACACATAAAGAACCTAAAAACCTGCCCAACATTATTGGATTGTGCACTTCTCGTCATTAATTATGTTTCATTTCACACAAACTATTTAATGTACCATTGAAGAAAATATTAAATGAATGATCATCTTTCATTTATTTTCCTTTTTATGATCAACATATACTTATTTAGTATCGCCTTATATCTCTTATATTTATCTTATTTGAATTTTTTTTATATCTTTTATCTTTATCTTATTTTGTTTTTGTTTTTATTTTATATCTTTTATGTTTTTAGTTATTATTTTCCTGTGATTCTTTATTTATTTTTTATTTTTGTTTTTATTTTATTGTTGCTGTTTTTATTTTCTAGACTTATTTATTTTTGCATTTTTTCTTCTCATTTTTAAGCATTAAGTGTAACATTTGCATTAATTTTTTTTAGGATTTTGCATTTAAGGTAGACACTTCAATATTATTTGTGTGTCCACTATTAATTAATACCAATTGACTTTGGTTTTTTTATAATTATGTCCTGTATTTTTTACTTGAAATTAACATGATTACATCATCAATAATAATAAAATTAAATACCAATTTATGTTTATAAATTCAACTTTTATGTTGTTGTAGGGTTTAATTTTTTATTTTCTTCATTCTTAAAAAATAATTTTAAACTAAACATTTTAAATTTATTACTTTTTATTTTTATTTTGTAAAAAATCATTTCTTTATTCATTAATTACATTTCTAACTATCTTAAACATTAAAAATATTTATTTTTTAAAGCATTCAAAATTAAAATTATCAAATTTTTTAATTTTTTATTTATTTTTGAAATGGTACTAAATAGGAAAATAAAAAATAAAAGGGTGCTAGATAGGGAAATAAAAACAAAAGGGTGCTAGATGGGGAAATAAAAGTGTAAATGGTGCTAGATAGGGAATTTACCCGTGTACCTCTGATAATTCAATCACCCAACCTATCATTCGTCCGGCTAAGTCGTGTTTAGTGAGAATCTTCATAATGGGGTAGTTAGTTTTAACTATGACCCGATGATTCTGGAAGTACATTCGCATCCGTTGTGCGGTGATGATTAACGCCAATGCGACTTTCTCGACCATTTGGTACCTGATTTTCGCGCCATGTAAGACTCGGCTAACAAAATATATCAGTCGTTCTTCTGCTTCTATTTCTTGCACAAGGACTAAACTTACCGCTTTGTTGGAAACAGCAAGATAAACTATGATGGGCTCTCGTGCGTTCAGTTTTTGGATAACTGGAGGAGATGTTAGAAATGCCTTTAGTTGAAGAAAATTTTGTTCGCATTCGGCCGTCCATTCAAACTTGGTTGTCTTCTTCAACAACTTTATAATGGGCCTTGTTCGTTCGACGAGCTTTGGTACGAATCGAGACAAAGAAGTGAGTCGACCGATTAACCGTTGGATTTCTTTGAGTCCACTAGGACTTCGCATTTCTGTAATAGCCTTACACTTCTCAGGATTTGCATCTATGCCCCGATGGGTAAGCATGAAACCTAAGAACTTTCCACCTTCTACGCCGAACGCACACTTTTCAGGGTTTAGACGCATGCGATATTTGCGCAAGGCTTGAAAAACTTCCTTCAAATCTGAAATATGTTGCTCACACGAGTCAGATTTAACAACAATATCATCAACATATACCTCCACGTTCTGCACGATCATGTCATGGAAAACGTAGTCCATCAAGCGTTGATAAGTAGCTCCAACATTTTTTAGGTTGAACGGCATGACCTCATAGAAAAAGTTGTCGGAGTCCCGTTCTAAATGCTATTTTCTCTCTGTCACGGTGATGCATCTGGATTTGATTATATCCCGAGTACGCATCGAGAAAACTTAAGATTTGATGGCCGGCTGCTCTGTCGAATAGTCGGTCGATGATGGGTAGAGGGTACGAATCCTTCGGGCATGCTTTGTTAAGGTATGTGTAATCTACACATATTCTCCATTTACCATTTGATTTTTTGACCATTACCACGTTAGCCAACCATGTTGTATAGTGGGCTTTCTGAATGAATCCAGCCTGCACCAATTTATCAGTTTCTTCTCGGGCGGCCTTACGCCGCTCTTCACCCAACTTCCTTTTCTTCTGGACGATCGACCTAGCCTCTTTAAACACGGATAGGCGATGAGTGATAACATCGGGTTTTACCCCAGGTATATCTACAGCAGTCCAAGCAAAAAGGTCAGCATTTTTTATTAGCGTCTTACCGATAGTCTCCCGGTCGTCCTGTTTAAGGGATGTCCCCATGTGTGTTTTGCGGCCCTTATCGCGAAGGAATATGGGTTGAAGGTCTTCTCCAGCCTCCATGCGAGGATCGTCCAACCGAGGATCTAGGTTGACGAGAGCAACCAAGTGTCTTCCAGAACCCCTTCCCCTGGAGCGCCTTTTTGGTGACCGGCTTCTTCTACTTGGGGATCGGTTGTTCGTAGTTATATACAATTGTCTGGTTGGTTCGACCTTCAGACTAGCGACATAGCATTCTCTCGTAGTTTTTTGGTCGACATGTACCGTAGCAATGTCTCCATTGACGGAGGGAAATTTCGTGGCCAAATGAGGAGTGGAAACGATAGCTTTCAACCTGTAATGGACGAACGACCGAGCAATATGTTGTAAGACGTGTTGGCATTGACCAGCAGGTATCAGACGTTGATAGTTTTACTGAGATAGTCGTCACCGAAAGTGGTGAATAAATTGATATACACTCGAGTATCTACTCGCTCCCCCGAAAATCCGACTATTTGTTCGTTGTAAGGTTGTATCTCTGCTTCTGAAATTTTCATCTTTTTAAAGGTTTCCCAGTATAGGATGTCGACCGAGCTACCTTGATCCACTAGGACTTTAGCAATCGAACTTATCTATCTCCACCGTAATGACCATGGGGTCGTCCTAAGCGGGGTCAATTGCGGTGAAGTCGTTGTCCTTGAACGTGATTGGTGGTATGTGCGGTCGTCGATGTGTAGAGGTTGAATGGACGAACTAAATTGCTTTGAGATGTTTTTTTCTGACGGAATTAGAGCATCCTCCACCTGTGAAACCGCCTGCGATATAATTAACCTCTTGAGGAGGTATGCCGAGCGACACTGGTCCGACAATGGTGTTGATAACCTCACAAACTCTTTGTTTGGTTCGACTTCTGCATTCAGGGGTTTCACTTCGAGGTCGCGTCTGTCTGACTGGACTCTCACTTTGTTTTCTACAACTCGTGCGGCGATGGTCGTCGCAGTTTTGGTCGTCTCTTCATCCAGAACGTTCTTTATCTTTGGAATAATCAATGTCGCGCTGGGGCGACCGCGGTGCAGACATGGTTGTTTTCACAAACTTGCAGAGGTGGCCGGCTTGAACAAGTTCTTCTATCTTGTCCCTCAACGCTTGACAACCCTCAGTCGTATGACCGTAGTTACGGTGATATTGGCAACGCTTAGCTGTATCCGCATTGGGCGGTGTTTGTGTTTGTTTTAATGCCGAGATCAACTCGGTTTGTAAGGCTTCGTCCAGAATCTTTCCTCTAGGTACCTTCAAAGGGGTGTAATTATGGAAGCGGGGACCTCTGTTAGAGCGATACCGATCTCGGTCGGCCATCACCATGGGAGGACGAGTCCCCTTATTTTTCTCTGTATTTTCAACCTGTGTCTTCCTGTGGTAGTCAACGTGTTCTTTTATTTGCATGAACTTAGTCGCCCTTGTTCTTAATTTGTCCATGCTATATGGTGGTCGTTTGATAAGACTTTCTGTGAATCGTCCCGGCAGTATGGCCGAGACCAAGTGGTGCATCGCTATGTCAGGATTTAGATTCTTGATTCCCATACATACCTTGTTGAACCTGTCCATAAAAGCTCTCAATGATTCTCCTCTTTCTTACTTAACATTAAGGAGAGACATGGAGGATGTACGATGGGGTCTAGTCGTAGCATATTGAGTGGTGAATTTCAATTCCAAAACATCAAAATTGGTTATGGAGTTTGGTGGAAGGTCGGTAAACCATCCAAGGGGTTCCTCTCTTAATGACGTGGGAAAAACCTTGCACCACACCGTTTGATCAACAGTATACAGGGTCATTTGTGTTCTGAAAATGTTTAAGTGCTCGTTCGGATCGGTGGAGCCATCATAAAGATTCATGGTTAGACCTCTCCACTTATTGGGAAGAGGTGTAACGATGATATCATCTGTGAAGGGATGACCTATTGGGTTTGCTACTTTGCCTGGAGCTACATACTTGATGCTTTGGTGGGTGTGGGGGGCAAGGGGGCAAGTGATGTGTGTTGTACGACCTAGGTTGGCACTTTTGTTCCAGATTGATGTGGAGGTGGCGTTCGTGCGCGAGAGTGTCCCTCTCGTTCGGATTGCTCAAGCCGTTCGAGTAGCCTTTTATTCTGCTCCTTTAGCTGAGCCATTTCCTCTTGTCGTTGTCGCTCTTCTTCCTGTTTATGTCGATCCTTCTCATGACGCAACTAGTTTGTAACTCCTTTCTAAAGCAATTCCTGCATCCGAGTCTGGAGGGTTTTGAGCATCATCATTTGTTCTTCTGTTGTGTTGTCATTGCTGGTGTTGTTCACTGCTGAAATCATTTTTGCTTGTTGAAATCCTTATGTCTGGGAAAAAGAGATTACTCGGTCCCCACGGTGGGCGCCAATTGTACCTATGTGGATGTTAGGACAGAGTAATATTGATCCACGTTGATACACAATTTGTTGTCGTGCGAGTAACTCCCTAATTCCTCAACTTCTTTCTCCTTCGCGCATGCGCTCGTCTGGTTGGCGGGGTACCTGCGATTACACTCCGACGCTCAAGTTAGTGTTAGTAATTGGTCTAGTCTCTTAGGATATCAAAAACATACATTTTCCCCCTTTCGGAAGTCCCTTTTATAGGTTGACTTGGGCCTTCACACTCGTGTGGGGACAGATAACCGGTTGCCAAGACATGTGTAGTGGTTTCTAGGTTGTGTATAGTGATTTCCGGATGTTATGAGAACGTGTTTCGACGTGTCTTTGACTTATTCAACATTAACCGTGTCTTTGACTCATTCAACATTAACTATAACTATTTTCTTGCCACATGTTTACTATCTTATATTATTAAATCATTCCCTCGGTCGTCCAGGATCCGACCGGTACCACCCGCATTAAGAATTTGCCTTCAAACTAATTTTCACAAACAATTTAACGATCCGACCCGTACCCGGTTTATTTCCGGGTTGCTGCGACCTTTAACGTGTCCGAAATTTGGCGTCCCGGTTTCTTTCTACAACGACCGCCGTGGAAGGAGGCGGAGGAACGTTATCGGATATTTACCAAAGCGCGAAAAAGCTATTGGTGAAGATACGCGACGGCTTGGAGCGCGTGTAGCGGTCGGAGCAGTCCTCCTCCGACCTCTCATTTGCCGTCTACATCGACATCACTAAGATCCAATCCCTCTGCGTCCAGATGGATCGTTTTTGCCGCAGCGTCGCTGCCAAAACCGAACGTGATCTCTGGATAAGGTTCATCAACTTCATCAAATTCACTCACATTTCCGTTTCTAAACACATTTGCTAATAATTTGCATGTCGTGATGCTGACGCACGCAAGTGATCAAAATTTTATAAACAAGATATTTTATGTATGAAATTTGTTGTCAAAATTGCAATGCATATAATCTGTAATGTATGTTTGGCAGTGAAATTGAGAAACTGTAACAACATCAAGCTGTTTCTGTTTGTACGATTTGTTTGTTTAGTTGCAAGATATTCAGTTTGTGACTCTCCTTGTTGTGCAGAAAAGTGGAACAGATAGCTGAAGAGGCTGATTCCTTGAGAGAATGTTTGGATAAATATTACTGAAGGAATCAGAAACGGATGTTGGAAGCTAAAGAGAGAGCGGAAGTTCTGGAACGAGCTGTGTGCAATTGCTGGGTGTGACATTCTGGAGTAGTGATTCAGCATTTCTTTAGCATTGTTACATAACTGATTTTGTTAATTTCCATGAGCTAGAATTGGGATTCCAGTCATGTTTTGAGAATTTTTGATGAGGAGGCACAAGCAATGTCCATCCATGGATGGCTCTGTTCGGGAGTTGGAAAAATGCTAGTTGGGGAAGCCATCCTCTCAGCAATATATGGACAAAGAGAACGATTGAAGGTAAATCTTCCTCATTTCCCTTAACTCATCAACACATGAGAATAGGCACAATAGCCTCCAAGATATGACACCAAACAGTACTAGGATACCTGATCAGGTTTAGCTATGATATTTTCTCTTTTCTGGGGTTTTCCTTTTTCAGAAATTTTACATGGTAGTAATTGCCTAACTACTATCTATGTTATGGTTGCTTTTTTTTTCTTCTATTTTTATATGTTCCAAAATATTGACATATTAACTATTTCCTTTCTGTAGTTTTCTTTAATTGAAACCAATTCTCACCACTACACTATTCATTCTCAAAATCTCAACCCAGTATTGCAGCTCTCACCCACCCTTCCAATTTTCATTTGTTAATTGCTTCATCTAGATTTAGTTGGTTTTGATACTTTTAGTGCAGCTTTTTTTGTTTTTGTGAAAAAAAAAAAGTTGTATTTTTTAATGTTATTCTCGGTAGTAAGATAAATTCAATAATTAATGTCCGGGCCTTTTTTAAAGATGCTAATTATAGTAATGATTAGTGGTGCATTGATATTAATATATTTTAAAATGTCAAAAATCAATATAACTTGGACTCATGATAGAAGCACAAAAAATACTAGTAGAAAATCCAAATTTTTGGTATTCTTTCACTTACGTTGCTGTGCATTGCGTTTGATTTATATTTTGGTGCAGAGTGCACACAAAAACATTGGATGTTTTCAACAGGGTGGGGATATCAAAATCTGTTTTGAGGCTAATTGAAAGACGTAACCATGTTGATGAATGGGTCAAATATGCAGGGATGCTCAACGTCATTTTCTTGTTTGCTTTAATTTTGTGGAGACATCAACACGGTCAGCTGTTGAAAAACAGACTTTATTTTCCTGACTTCCACTGTGGAAAGTATATAAATTTTAGATTTTAGTATGAGCAGCAAAGAAAACAAAGCCAATTCATACTACTACATGTAGAAAGAAGTTGTATATATTTGGGCTGGAATTGCCAATTCCTCATTTGATTTTGTAATAAATGGTTTCATTAGCTACTCTAAATTCTACTCATGTTAAACGTTTGCACTAGAATTTAACAAGTGTTGAGGATGGCTAGTATTTACAAAATTTGACTGATTATACAAAGCGAGGGAACTAGTGAACCACCAAACTTCAACTTTAAATGACCCCTCAACTGTGTCAGGAATCCAACACAAAAACATCTGCGAACCAAGATTTTTCGTTACGACACTTCATCGCATACCATTGTTTGCACAATGAACAAGAAGGATATCTTCTAACTGAAATTTTCACTGTCAAGATTTGTCCTCTATATAAGCTGAACGCAGTTTTAATTTTCACTGTTAGGATTTTGTATTCGATATAAGCTTCTTTCAACACTGAACATTCAATCAACTTGCCTTTGAACTGTTATTGTGAGAAAGTGGATCCCAGTTGTGTTCCTAGGCTTTAGAAGGCCCAGAGTTTTGGCGAGCATCATAATTCATAAGCTCTGCAAGGGATCCTTTTGGTCTCTTACCAAATCGCCTAGATGCTGGCTTGCCTAAGGTTGTTGCATTTACCATAGTGGTTAGTGTGTCCACGCCTTCTGAAATTGCTGGCATACCAATGCACCCATCACAAGACAAAATACAAGCTATGGCATGCAAAGAAGCCGCCATGATGGGAGGAAGATCATTCCTTGGATGTGTCACCTAAAGAATATAAATTAATGTGTCAAGAATGTTATTTGAACAGAAATGACATGAATAAATCACAAAAAGAGAAAAACAATTTGGTTATTTACTTTGTATAAAATTGCTGCTGATAATCGCTCTCTCAAGCAGTATAGCTGAGCAACATCGATTGCTGTTGAACGAAAATAAAGCCAACGGTCCATGATTACTTTAACCGTGTTACCAGGAGAAGACATCAACTTATCCTCACGGCCTCCGCCTCCACCTCCACCGGACTTAGCATCAACCTCCATCCCATCTTCACTTCCAACTTCATCTTCACTCCCTCCTGCATCATCCTGATCCCCATGGTCATTTTCTTCACCTGGAGCAACAGCAATCTCTGTTGAAAGCAGCAAAAGTGGAAGTGGTCCAACAACTGAGCAGTTCCTTATGTTCATACCCACATCACTACGAGTAATCTCATCGTACACAATTAAAGTGTGATCTAATTTTTTCTTGAATAACAACTTGAAATTTGTAGAATGATTGTGCAACCGAACTTTATCACCACTTGATGTTTCAACTATATACCCTTTTCCAATTTTATTTGGTATAAATCTCCCAACCATTGGATATAATCCTGCTGCCAAAACCGCATGGAGCACACCAGGGTCATGTGCATTCACACTGTAACTTGAAGCATCTTCATGGATAAACCCATTTCGAATTAGTTCCGCTTGAAGTTGCCTGCGCATGCCAGATAACATATGCATGGCACTTGAAGACACAAAATACTGAGAACAAAATCGTGCTTCTAGACCCATTTTCTTTGAATTATTCCAGCATTCAAATGCAGCCAATACAGCAAACTGATCACCACAACCCCCATATAGAGAAGCAAGCTCAGATTTGGCAGCTGCGGCTCTCTTTTTATCTTCAGGTAACATTGCAAGTGTAAATGGATCTCTATACTCAGATGCGCAGGCGAGGGTTAAAGCTGGATCGAGGCAGTTCATCAATATAGCGAAAAAAAGCATCCTGCAGATTGATGGGTGAACAGGAAGAGAACCAAGCTTCTCCCCTAGTTTGGTGAGTTTTTCATCATTTGAAAATGCCCCAATCTCTTGAAGAATTATAATGGCGTTGCGTATGGACTCAAAAACTGGAGGATCTAGCGTCTTGCCTAGAAATTCTTCTACTTTGCAATTTGGATCTAGCAACTTTACCTGTCACAATAGAGAGAAAGAAATCTAACGTGAGGGCAAAATTTTTGTCTGGTTTCATTTTCATATATGGCCATTGACACCTTGCTTGTGCAACAAAAGAAAAAAAAAAGCACATCCTTAGGAGGGTGTTTGTGTACTTTCAAAACTAATTTAAATTTCTACAAGATGAAACTGGTAACAAACCTATATAAAAATATACTTGTTCAAAACTAAATTCAGTCAGGTTTAAAACTTATTCAAATTGATTTTCAAATCAGAAATAATGAGTTGGAGTACCCCTTGACCTTCAGTAAATGAGTGTAACTGCTTCATCTAATCTAAAAAGTAACAACCAAATCACATATACAATGCGGCGTCAAAATCCTTCCAAAACTAGATACATATCTTTTCAACCTTAAGGTTAGGCACCAAATATCATAGACACCAATTTCATCAAACAATGCAACAAGACCCTCCACTATTTTCTCCTCCAAAAACCTTACAAATTTTGCACAAAAGAATTCCTTAAAAAAAACATGTTTGAATTAAGCATTACAGAGTTACTAAATTTTTCCATTTGCTAAATTTTCATGTTTACACTCTACGGGGGGGATACCAGAGAACTTTTTACCATTTTATCATTCAGTAACAAGCACCAAGATTATGAGTTACAAATCAGGAAAGATGGAATACCTGCAGACAAAGCTCCTCAATAGGTATTCTCCTAATTTCTGGATTCTGAAAATCTGGTAAGGAAGCTGCTCGAGTCCTTGAGTATAGATGATAGCTTATTCCAGGTTGACAGCGGCCAGCACGTCCCTCTCGCTGCTTAGCACTTGCTTTTGAAATCCAAGATGACTGAAGAGTTGACACATTGTTATAAGGATCATAACTTTTTTCCTTCATTCGTCCAGTGTCTATGACATACACTATATCATCAATGGTGATAGCTGTTTCAGCAATATTTGTTGATAGTACAATTTTGCGGCAACCATGGGGTGGGCGCCTAAAAACCTTCTTTTGTTCCATGCTTGGAACCATTGAATGTAGAGATATGAGCATAAACATTGAGGAATTCTTGAAAAAAGATGATGCAAACAATTTCTCACGTGTTCTTTTTATTTCATCCCAGCCCGGAAGAAAAACAAGGATCCCTCCATTTGTCGAATCAATGCATATTTTTCTTATCAGCTGCTCTATCAAAACAACATCAACAAGTTCTGGGTTGACTGTTGACAGGTATTTATCAAGTAGCTTATTCTCTTCTGTGGAGTTGGAAAAACCATTGTCTAAGTGCTTCTTCAATATTTGAGCTGCTTCTGGTTGGTTTTGCCTTTCAGCAATCTCCAGTGCAGTCATTCCATCCTGGGCCTTTAAATAGCAATTTGCCCCACAAGATAAGAGCATGCACATATCACCCACTCTACCCTTCCCAGCAAACACCATTAATGGAGTCATGCCAGTTAAAGAATGTTGGTAATTGAAGAGTTCTGGGGTTCCTTCAGAAGAAACCAACTCTAATAGTATGTCCCACTCATCATTAGACCAAGCCAAATTAATAGCTTCATCCATAGAAAGCTTCTCTTCTTCACTTAGCTGACTAGTGTTTATAGAAGTACTGCATGTGGTACTATCAAGATGATTATCATTCTTAGATTTTACGATAGAAAGTACGTCCTCCAAATAGAAAGTTTTGACCTGAAGAAAGATGGGGTAGAGATTGTAGTAAGTACAATGTAACAAAGTATTAGTTGATTACAATCTGCTACAATATAACTACCGGATAAGTGAATCCCGGGACACTTATGATTGGGCAGCCCCCAAAGTAATCAGAAAATCTCACAGAATCAATGGTGGCACTCATTAATATCTGTAATATCAAAGCAGCAGAAGGTTAAAAATATTGGTTAAAAATGGAAAATAACATTATTATAAACTAAATAAGCACTTCACCATAGGCAGAAAATAGAGACAAAAATATGTATAAATGTAATAAATTTGAACTGACCAGACGTAGGTGAGGATATGAAGGGAGCATGTCTCTGCATTTGGGTTAGCAAAAATCAGAGATATCAGTTCAAAAACAAGACAGACCTCTCAGGCAAGTAATCTTCTTTATTATCTTTTTTCTCTGAGAAGGGAAAATTAAACATAACATGGATGTTATTGTTGCCACATACCTTTTAGAAAAAGGCATTTTTGCTCGTTAAAGACTAACTCAACACTACCCAAAACAGCTTATGCTATTAGGTGCAAAATATCTCAAATAAGCTTAACCTACAGCCCAACTTTCCCCGCACTTATGCAACATGCATTTTATACATTTGTATTAACTACATCACACAAGAGATTAAAGGCCAAAAGGTTCTTTTTAATTGTATACCTGATGATTGCCAACATGAAGTCAGAGTATCGATCCCTTTCATGAATTTCGTCCTGAACAAAAATGAATGTCACCTCAGTTTGCAATGCCTACTTTGCAGGGGTATACACAGGATATGCTTTATATATTCCAAGGTATACTTTCCAGGTAAAGTATGTGCAGAACATGAATCACATGCCAAGATTTAGAAGAGATAATATATGAGACATTTCAATTCACTTCCGACTCTTCCAAAAGTCTTTGAGAATAACATGAAAGTTTCAAAGTTCATTTCCCCTGTATAACATCTATCACGGCCTTGTTGTGGATACCCATTGCTGAAAAATCATTTATTTTAAGTCTGATCTAGTTCATGTAGTTACAGTCACTATTTAGTAACTACTTTATAATTGTTCACATAAAACTTCTAACAATATGCAATAATTCAATCTGTGATAACTTTTCTAATTTTATAAGTACTTAAACAACTCACTTTTCTAGTTTTATAAGTACTTAAACAATATCAAGTTTTAATACTTTCATTTCACCCAATGTTATCATAAAAATGGGTTTGGGCAAGCTGCTAAAAATACAACTGGGAAATGGTGATATAACTGGACTATATTAATTATTGGATTGGAGATGTTATAGAATCAATGTGGCTTGGCTTGACTCGGGTGGTTTTTCAGGCTAAGAGGAAACTTGACCAATTGAACCAGTCCAAATTAACCAATGACCCTGAGGGTTTCTAAGAGAACCAGTGTGCTCATGCGTTTTTTTATTCTTTTTGTGATTTTTTAAAGTAGTAAGAAATTTTTACAATCTTTCAAAATAAGAAATCATAGGCTATAAATGCTTTCAAATTTTTGAAGTATATATTAGTTAATGTGATTATACCAGTGACCCAATGACTGAGCATTAACTAAGTCGATGGCCAGTTTAAGTCTAATAACATTGCTTTCACCATATAATGGCCAATCATGGTCACATCATCATTGATGAGCAGTGGGATCGTAACTTCACTCAAAGAAAAGGGAATTTCTTCAAAAGTTGAAGCCAATTTGCCATAAAATTACTAGGAAGCTTTGCAAATCAAGGGACTGTTGGTTTGAAAAAATATTTTTTGTTTTCACTTATAAGAACAAAAATGTCAAATAGTTTTATTTTTTCCATCAAAAGTTTTTATAGAAACATTGAAAACCATTTTTTATTATTTTCTGTTTTCTCGGTTTCCTATACAAAGTTCTGAAAGCAGAACACTAAGTGAAAACAATGTGACATTTTTCTAATTAAAAGCTAAAACAGAAAATCAAAACAAAACACATTTTCTCCAACCAAATAGCTCCTAATTTTACAACAATTTCAAAAACAATGTTTCAGATTCTAACAGATTTTCCCAGTTAGTTCAAAGTTTCAATTACACAATTTATCTTAGAACTTACCCGTCATACCTAATAACCAATTTTTTGACCATTCAAATAGTTCAATATATGAAAATGTGATATGGAAGAAATAAAAACGTGAAGTATTTACCAAAGATTAAGTACCACACGTTTATGCTCTTGCTGAAGATAGAAAGTAATTTACAAGTACCATAATTATGTGAGTGATTCCAGAAATGTCATCCTTCATGTGCCCTATCTTTGACGAACGGGAACCTTTGGAAACCAACACCCTTAATAGCACTCCAGTAGTACATAGCACAATTGATGATTGTCTTCCCCCTCTGCTTTCTAACCGTATCTGGATTTTTTGTTTAAAATGTAAGAGATAGAATTATGCGTTCATGAGATGTAAACTACTAGAAAAGCTAATAATGTTCGCTAAGAAGCAAGGCAACCAGTAGCTTCAAAAGGGATAGGCATAAACCAACACAGTATAATGAATGTTGAAGGGGGGAAAAGGCATAATTCTATGTAAGAAAGATAGAGATACGGGGAAACAAAAAAGATATCTGTTGATCGAGACAATAACAAGAACACTCATACTTCGCTACTGATGACATCTTGCATTTCCTTCTCAGTCCCGATAAAACAAGGTGCATTGTGAGAGTGTAACACACAAATGCAAAAAAATGGTTTTATTATGATAACAGAGATCAATGTTCACAGTACCATTACTAAACCAAAGAAACAAACATAAAATTACCTTATATCCCACATTTTCTCCAATAGTCTCTCCTCTCTCAGTGGAGATTCTCTCAGAAACTATACATAGAAACAGCAGAAGGAGACAAATCTCAATTGAGACTTAAAAATAAAGATTAAAAATTAGGTCCGAAATCCGAAAGAGTTGCACACCTGAAGTTGCAGAGATCCGCCGAGGCTGAGTACAAACTATTTTACATACCTCTCCCTTACCCCACATATGATCCAAAATAAACTGTGGAACCTGAATAATGTTTAATATAAAGTTAAAATAGGACAACAAAAAAGTAGAAAGATAAATGCATGGCATAGATTGTTAAAAGACCTTGGTCCATATACAAAGATGGAATTACCAGATGGGTGAAACCCAAAATCACAAAGCATCAAGTAATTATCAGTGTGTACAATTATCAAAGCATGAGCCAATTAGTTTAAATTGGGGATAAAAAAGCAAGTGCATTAATGTAAAAATGGAAATGTGGGTGCAAATTCGTATCACAATTCACAAGCATACTAAAAGGACCAATCATAAAAACATCAATACATGACCAAAAGATTATTATCTAGAAACAGTCGCAAACAAATTACATGTAAATGTAGCCGTATCACAATAAAGACAAGGCAAAGAGTTGGTAACCTGCGTAGTCTTTCCGCAACCAGTTTCACCAGATATGAGAACTACCTGCTTTGAAACACATGGAAGGAAATATTAAGACCAAAACACAAACAAAAATCTAATATGCAAATTAAATTTAATTGATGTGTAGAAATGCAGTAAAACTAAAATCTTTCTCAACCATGTTATTTGATGTATATAACATGTCAATGTGAATCATAAAGCTAAATCATAGTGCAATCAGCACCCAAGCTATACCAAGTAGATGCATATGCAAAGCAAAAATTACAAAGAAATTTTTTAAATTAACCTGGTGAGATTCAACAGTTGATGTAATTGCATCCTTGAAAGATGCAATTGGAAGCTTAGATCTATCTCCAGTGATCTGAAAAAACGGAAACCAAACAAATGAGTTGATAACAAGACTATTCCTTTGCTAAGGCTATACATACAGTGTAAGAGGAATAATAGAAAAACATCATTATGTTGTGTTGCAGGATTAATCAATGATTTTCTTCCACCCTTTGTCTAGAGGAAAAGGGGAGAAAATAGGTCAAGTACCTATTGGGAGAAAAGTTCAGACTTTATGTCATTCAAAAAGTCTTAAAGGGCAATAGGTGAACATATTTAAGTACAGGTAAATATTAAATCTTACTTAATATTATTATTACATTAAATTTTGTATTATGTATTGAAATCATATACTTATTTATTCACCACTTCAAATATCAAGCATGTTGACATACATAAAAGGTCAAGCCTATAAGTTTATTAAAGGATATATACTTATGCCTTATTTCAAGACCTTATTGCAAAATAGACTTTCAATAAGTTAGACTAGACTTTCTAATATCTCACCAGCCTATTTCAACCCTATCTGATCCCTCCAATATTAGTGGTAACTTGGCCACATGGAGAAGCAAAAAATCAAAATATTGTTGCAAGGTTGAGTGTGGAGGAAAAATTTCAACCTAAGTAAAAGGGTTTGAGAGCTATTATAGATGAAAATTGTACTTTTACAACTCAGGAAAAATTGAAACTCCTATAAAGCTATTTTGTGATAATAAATCAGCATTAATATGGCACACAACATAACCCTTAATGACAGGACACAACACGTACAGAGGACCAACACTTCATCAAGAAGAAGCTGGATTGTCTTGCAGCTATAGCATAAGCCCCTTTAGCGTTTCTATTGGTTGATCTATTAACCAAGATTTATCCCACAGAGCCATTTCAAGATCCTAGGTGTTCAGTTAGATCCTAAACCCAAATTTTAAGATGGTATAAAAAACTATCATATATCTATTGTTAGGCCACCTGCATTGCCAGGCTTCTTTTTCAATGTCTCAGAAAGGACTACCAACAATAGAGCTGACCCAAAATGACTGAATGAAGCATCATATCGTAGAGCTACCAAAACGTTGACTGTTAGAGGGTTAAAATCGGACATCAGCTACAGATAACACATAAGTAATGCTTGTAAGGCCCGGGTTGTTCTCACCTTACAATCCAATTTTGTAACACTAAGTTAGTCTCTAAGTCCAAATTCAAAGAATATGTAAACCCACTCACTCCTAGCTGTTGCACCATTTTATTACTAGTGAAATAATGTTCAGTTCTGTTAGCTCAAAGTCAACTTTCAAACAATAAAATTCATATAGGTTTTCCAACAAAACTCATACATCTATGTTTCTGAAGCTGAAAGGAGAGGGAGAAAAAATTAACCTGTTTCAAGTTAGAGACGTTGTTAATTCTAGAAGAAAGAGCTTCCACTCTCGTAGCAATTTCAGTTTTGGTCATCGAGGGCCTGCTGAAAATATCATCATGCTTCTGTTTTGGTTTTTCAGTGGTAGTGTCACTATTTTCTCCAACCATCTCCCACAAGTCTCCATCACCAGGAGGATAATGAGCAAATAAATCACCCAGCACCCACTTTGTCTCTTCAGAAAATGTGAAATGAGGAAGATTTTCAAACCCATTATCAGTGTCAGACTTCTTTTTTATTTTTTGAACAGACACTCTCCTGTCCTTCCCAAGCCTACACAAAAGTCCAATATCAACAACACAATATGCAAACAGCAAACATCCAATCAAAAGCATTTCATTACCAACTATTCCATTCAAGAATTGTGACCATAATTCTTACAGATTTAAAAGTGCAATTTAACATGAGTTTACTTTAACACTCACCCAGAACTTTTAGATCTAAACCCCATTTTCTGGGACATTTGATGCACCCAAGCACGCTCTTGGTTGGACAAACCAGCTTCAAACCTGTACACTGCAGAAAAACAAAACAAACCCGGATTTCATCAATGGATACATCCATGCAATCATCATCCTTCCAACAAAAATTTTAAGTGATTCACAAACTACCCAACTCAAACTCCACAACAACAAAAAAGTGCAAATATCCAATCCATACAAAAACACCCAATAACTCAGAAGCAACATTCGGGAAAGAGAAATGAACAACGACAACAGTGGTGTGCATTCTTGTGCATCAAAGGGTGAAACAGTTGC
Source organism: Phaseolus vulgaris (assembly GCF_000499845.2). Lineage (NCBI taxonomy): Eukaryota > Viridiplantae > Streptophyta > Magnoliopsida > Fabales > Fabaceae > Phaseolus > Phaseolus vulgaris. The sequence continues at coordinate 54,067,826 of NC_023752.2, forward strand.
AGAAAAAAAAAAGGGGTGGATTGAATCTTGGAGCCTAACCTTCATCTTTGGAAGCTCGGAACTGTTCCAGAATCTGGGAAATGCGAATCCTGGTGACTTCATCAACTTGGGGGGTTTGGCGGCGAAATGCCTGTTCTTTCTTCTCTCTTTTGTTGGTCATCGTTTCCAATGAACGAATCCAAGTGGAGAAGTTGTCGCAAGCGAAGCTCCTATTGTATTTGTGTTTGGTGTTTCAGCTTCTGTTGCTCATTTTCTCAAAATTTAAATTCTTACACCTTAAATGTCTTCTTGCATGAGAGGGTTCCATTTCTAAACCTATGTGTATAAAATAAATAATGTTTACCAATTTTATTTTTAGGTCGTATAAATACAATACTCTATGTTGAGGGATATTAATCTGTTAAATATAAATTGTAATATTTGGATAGATTAATATTTTATTTTCAATTAAATAATGTGCCCGGTGCCCTAGATTCAAAATCTTAGCATTCTTTTTCTTTCCTTTTATTTACTGTTTCTGTAGGTAAATATATCTTTTGTATATTTGTTCCTTTTGCAAATATTTTATTTTTTATTGGAAATAGTCTAGTAAAATGTTGTAAATTGACACAACTATTATTATACTTTAGATTTTAATTTCAAAATTTGACAAAAAAATTATATTTTAAAGTTTTTTAACAATGTTATTGTATCCCTTAAGTTTCAAACAAAAATTCGTTTGGGTGGATTTGCATATGAAAATAAATCTCTTCTAATATTTATTTTTCATTTATAGTGAATGACCCAAACCTAAAATCCTTCAAAAAGAAAAATCAATCACCTTCTATTTTATATAAAAAAATTCTTGTTACTTTTGTATTACTATTGAATATTTTTCATTTATAGTGAATGACCCAAACCTAAAATCCTTCAAAAGAAAAATCAATCACCTTCTATTATATAAAAAAATTCTTGTTTGTATTACTATTGAAACATATCAATGTCTAATATTACTTTTTGGCATTTAGTTTTTACTTGTCTCAAAAAATAAGAAGCAAACCAACATGACCCTTGGACGCAAGTCTAATTACTTATTATTGATATAAAAATCCAGAATGCAACAAGTCAGATTGCAACTATGTTTTACGGTCTTGAAATCGTTCTTATGTGCCAAAACATCATCGTTTTATTCCCAAAACCATTATATAGACTTTTACATTTTTTGACATTTTTAGGGGTTCTGTTGTCCATAGTCTGTATTTAAGAAAGTAGTTGATTGTTCATGCAAGGAATGTTTTGCATTACAATTTTAAAAAAACAAAATGCTTTTGCGTAAAACTCTCGACTTGTGCATTGTTTGTTTCCAATGAAAACAGGAAGCAAAAAAGATCACCTCGGCAAGAAAGAAGAGAAAAAGAATAGCACGGATTCTTGGCTCCAAATGAGAATTTAGTAAACGCTGTAAAACTAAAAAAATAGTCTCACGATTCATGAATCTAATTAAAACTAAAAAAATAGTCTCACGATTCATGAATCTAATTAAATAGGGAATATTTGTTTGAAAGTTAATCTAATTAAATAGGGATTTATGAAACAGGAATTTATTATGAGATATATGAAAAGTAAGATGCATGTTTGACATGAATGGTCCACTTGAGGTAATGGTAATGGTATTTACAGAATTGCAATGATGAGAAAAAGAAAAGAGAAATGAATTGGAATGAGTTGGTGATCTAAGTTTCCCCATTGCAGTGATGGTGGATGCCATTGCTGGGAACATTTTGGTAGTTGTTGTGCAGACAATTTAGACCCCATATCCGAATTGTCCGGTCATCACTAGCTGAGGCTAACATGTGGGGGTTTGCTGGGTTCCAGCTTACACAATTTACAGATCCTGAATGACCAGGCAATGCTTCTATTAGCTCCCCTGAGCTTCTGTGCCATATGTAAACCTACAAACAGACACCCACCCAACTTCAACTTTAATAGTTCTCCAAAGTTATTCAATACAACTCAGTATCATAAGAGCTTGGGTAAATAGTAGTGTCAATAACATTGCAGGGATCCTACATGCTGCATAAAATTGTTTCACATCCAAAAGTAAGAAGTTTACTAGCTGCAAAATTTCTATCAATCTAACATACATCTTGTATATACAATTATTTATTCCTCATTGAAGATCTACTAAACACCACAACTAAACTAGTAAATATGGATTTTCTTTGGTGCTACATTGACAAACTGAAGGCCTGGAACAATACAAAGAGGAAGGCCAAGGCAGCAGTTTCTGACCATTACAATATTGTAGTTGAATTCATTCAACTAGTATTATAAAGCTGTCCAGTATATATCAATCAAATTAAAAACACCACTCCATGGGTCTTTTATGTCTATTTTAATGAGCCTTTTTAGGCACACCTTACCATTTATTTTCACAACTTTTTAGAGCACTTTTGAAAATTGTGATTATTTTCTAGAACTATGATTAGACTACACATGCACCAAATTTTTGTAATAAAACACAGATTTAAAAAATAGAAACGATTATTCTTTGATTATATAAGAAACATACAAGCCTTTCAATTTGCAAATACTTTTCCCATTTTGATCAATGATATTAAGGATTCATACCTGTGAATCCTCACTTCCACTTGCAATAAAAGCTTGCTTAAGGCCACCAAAGCAAGACCTGATAATAAATCGGGCACTTCTATGACCTTTGTACTTGCCAACAAGCCTAGGATCGCCTTCAATGTTCCATAGATGTATTTCTTGATTCAAAAGATTAACCAACAAGAATTTGTTATCCTTTGATAAGGAAAAAGCCGTTATTGATTCATACTCTTCAATAAATCTCTCATTATTTGTTTCTCTATTGAACAACAGTACGGCATTGGATTTACAAATACTTAGAATCTCTTTCCCGTTATCCATGATTTCCAAATCAGATATCTTAAGGGTTTTTTTTCCTTTCCAAGACTCCACTTCTTTCCCATCTAAATCCCACATGCAAATGCTCTTGTCACTGAAGCCACAAAGTATATATTTCCCACATGGGAACCACGTACAGGAAACTAGGCCAGTACCAGCTTTTTCATAAATTTGGATGCATTTGCCAGTGGAGACATCCCAACGCCTAATAGCCTCCTCCACTCCACATGTGAGGAGCTCTTGGTCATTAGGACTCCATGAAACTGAAGAAACAGGTTTCTGGTGACCAGTCAATCTATGCTTTACAGTCAGTCCACCACTTACTCCAACCTATTTAAAAAAATTTAAAAAGTGACACCTGATTTCATAGCATTAAGCCGTATTTTATGTGTTAGAATGCAATTTTTTTGTCTTGATCAACAGGGGGGTTCTGAGATATGACGGAAAACATTGTAACTGCGATTTGAATTTGCAGTATGATGACTAAATCAAACACAGGCAATGAAGAAAATTTTAGCGGCAAATTAAAACATGGAAGAGCAGAAAAGAGAAAATGTAAATTATGAGATCAATATCAAATATTACCTCCCAAATTATTGCAGTTCGATCATTTGATGCTGAAGCTAAATATTTCCCATTATGTGAAAATTGTACAAACCAGACTTCATCATCATGTGCCTCTAATATCTGTTGCAATATTACCAAGAAAAGAAAATAAGATTAGAATGTAGATACTATCCATGCAATATGCAAAGTGAAGACAAGATGGTCATTGTAAATAGACGGCAAAAGGATGAAACCAGAAGACAAAGTCTGTACCTTACCTTGTCTCATTTCTCCTCCCTGGTTTTGGGGATTTGCTTTTTAAAGAAATTAGATTATAAATATCAAACCTATGTAAAAAATTGGGGATTGGTTCTGAAATAAATTAGATTCTACATCCATCTCATTTACAAGAAATGAAGAGTATTTTAATAAGTAAAAAATAATGAAGGCATTTTAGGTAGAAATTGCAGTAGTAAGTAGTGTAATTGCATATATATAGAGAGACAAATGCATGACACCCATAGAAATGGTACCTTGCCCAGATATCTCTTACTACGTAAATCTGGTGAGTAAGTTCCTACTAGCTGTGCACCAGTTGTCAGGATATTTAAATTTAGATTTTCCAATATTATTAGAAGCACCAACCATGGACTTCCATATGAAGATAAAGGGCATGGGTTTACATCAAAAAGACATCCTACTTTATGGTTAATGTCTTCTAATTGGAAGCAACTAGGTACTCTCAAAGAGTAAGAAGCAGGCCTATTGACAGGTCAAGGGCAAAAGCAATAGTCACATCCATTTCCAAGATGCCACCATTTCGCATTCACATTTCACAAATCTAGTAAACATTTATTTATTATCATGAAAAAATACAGGCGAAAGAGAGAAAAACTAACAGAGTTCTACTAAACATATCATTTTCTAACCTGTAATGTACTGGAAGGAATCTGATCTTTTCCACAATGATGATCTGAATATAATGACATCTCCTTGTCCAATGAATTATGAAATGGGCATGCCTCTCGTTGTAAGATAAGGGCTTGTTCAACTAGATGCTCCAACCTCTTTTCAGGTATCATTACTGTAGGGGGAAGCAGTTTCTGCAATTCCTCTAGAAGCTTTGACCGAGACCTCACCCTTGCAAGTCTAGGAGAAGGTGAAACAATGCAGGAAGAAAGTTCTCGAATTTTACTACTATTAATGCAAAGTGGAGCAATCTCCGTCCTCAAGGTCTTCAATGCTTCCATGACATTTTCCCCATTTAGAAGCTCAAAGAATTTCTGCTCCAATATTAAAAATGAGGCTGACCTGACCATGCTTTCATCTGCAAGAGCAATTTTACGTAATGTGGCTACACTGTCATCCCAATTCCCATCAAGTATTTGCTGCATAAAGATATTCACCCCAGGAGAGTGTAAAGGTATTCCAGACTCCTCCTCTAAATGTGCCCCACTCTTTCCGTAACCGAGAGAATATAAAGCCTTTGCAATTATCCTGACAAATTCCTCTTTCTTTATAACCCCTTTGGAACCAACAACTTGTTCGTCCCCTTTGGACGGTAGAGGCCGCGCCATGAAGTCCCTGGACAAGCCTCCAACAGGCTCTTTAGAAGAAGAACCGTTAGACAAGGCAACTAATCCTTTAGAGGATAACTTCATTCGCTTTAAAGCTGGTTCTTCATCTTCCACACCTCCCATGAAAAGTGCCCCTCAGCCCATATATAATTTCAGCAGCGCGATGAAACAACACAAACAACCATACAGCAAAGAAAATGCCTCTGAAAAACCACAAGGAAAACAATGTCTGCATGGAAAACAGCATCGACGACAGTAAGTACAATAAAACCAAGTCCTGAAACAACAGAACCTAAACCAGTAAACAAATTCCTCAAATTGAAACTAGCAACCTAGCACAAATTTCGAAAATGCCCACATATAGAAACACAAACAACAACAGTAAGTACAATAGAACCGAGTCCAGAAAAAAAGCTAAAACAGCAAACATATTCCTCAAATTCAAACATCATCACCATCAACAACAACAACAAAAACAATAATGCAAGCATCCGAGATTAGTTACTTGAAAGCACAATGTTTCAACCAATTTCATTTTCATCTACCAAATCAATAAGACCCCGCGATGCCTAGCAAACTCAAACACCATCATCTCGAAAGCGAAACCGAACTCAAAAATTGCGCAATAAATAAATAATATATAATAAATAAACAAACTATAATATGCATTTTCCTAGGAAATAAACAGAGACACGTCGAGCAAATCTGAAGAGTAACAGAAACAGGATAAGGTAGAAGAATCCGCATCAAAAGTCGCAGATCCAATAACATGAGAAGAATATTACGACGGTGATGATCCACCGACTTACCGAACAAGCAAAGCAAGGATCGGAATCAAAGTCTCAGACGCGATCGTCAGTTGAAAACCGCCGATTCCTTCTTCTTCTGCTGCTTCTTCACACACTCTTCAGTTACCAAAACCACACACACGCTCAAAATCCCAAACCTTCTTTCTGCTTATGCCTGCAAAGAATGATAATATATATATATAATATTTTTAATTATAACTATGAATTTTTGTATTGCTAATTTATAAATTCTTTAATTTATAGTAAATTATCAAAAGGTGCAACTGAATTAAATTTCTTATATAGGTTTTCAATTTGAATCCTGAAATGAAAAATAACTTGATTAAATAAAAATTATATTAAAAACAATGAATTACTTTTGTCCATAGAATTAAATTTCATAAGAAATAAAATTTTACTTGCTATCTGTTTCTTTCTCTTTCTAGTATTTTCTTTTTCCCTGTGAAGTTGTTGTGAAATGACAATAAGCACCCTTAACTACAAACAAACACTTTCTTCGCTTTGGTATATGCCTTCCTTGTTTCTTAAACCATCACGCCATTGCTTTCATGTTTTCACACGAAACTTCACTGTATTATATAAATTATACACTTTTTTTTATAATAATGTTTTTAATTATACCATTATTAAATAGAAATAAAAAATTTAATTTTAATTAAAATATTAACCAATAGTGGTGGTGCATATATGTGTGCACATTGGATAGAAAGATGAGAATCGTGGACATTTTATATTATTGAGTCATATTCGTCTCAGACACTTCCACTCACTTCAAATATAAGAAAATGGATAACAAATTATTCACTATTTTTTTATTTTTCAAAATAAATGTTTTAGGATTAGATAGTACATGTACCTACCGACATAGAGAAACTATAAAAAAAACAGTGAGTGTTTCGAGAACCAATATTATAATCATGTTTCAATTAAGTTGTGATTTCAACATTTTTTAAGATACATGTAAGATTTAAAGTTTATATGGTAACAATTATCCATTGTGGTCCTATGTAGGTTTTATATAGTGCTGGTGGGTTTGGAAAATTTGTACAAAAAGTTTAAACCTTATTCATGTAAGTACACTAAAAAAACCAATTTTGTCTTTATCAAAAAATATTTTATTCTATAATCACATTAAATTTAAAAAAATTATGATATAAATTTGATTTAGAACTCATTATTAAGAAGTAAATTATGTAATTTATTATAATTTGATATTATATTTTATTAATATAGAATATAGAATCTTTAACATTTATTAATGAGAATCTTGTTATAGTTGACATAAGGTTTATAATTTTTTACCACCAAAATGTGGTTGGAATTTGTTTTAAATTAATGAAAACACATAATTATCTTAGTTTGGGTGATTTATATAGTTTGATTAAACTATTCATTAAGATTTCCATGATAGGATAATAATTTGATTAAACTTTATGGAATAGAACTTAAAATGCTTAAGCAGAGAAAGAAAAGGGGTTGGTGGGGTGTCTTTACAAGGGGATTCAGATACTTAATCCAAACAAGTCCCTTAAATTATGAAACTTGTGGACAAAAGGGAGGTTAGAGAACTCAAAACATAGATAACATGCACTTAAGAGGTTGATTTACACATAGCATATATATAACCTGCTATTGAAGTTTTTAAGCAACACTGAAAGAACTTGTTGTGCTCTCCACAAATTTTCTTGCTCCCTTAAACCACCTCTTGTCTCCAGCTTGAGCCTTGCAAATGTACAGTTTTCCATCTTTTACAGTTGCTCTAATGAGTTGGTGCTTCCCACCTTCATCTCCATCAGCTGTTCTTGTCAACACAGTCAAAGAATAGTACGGCTTCCCATCAACCACAGTTGTTGAACTCTCTAAGATGTTAGCCGTGGCAACAGCATTTGGATCAAAACCACCCTGGCCAATTCATGTTCAAAACTCAGTTAGGACATGCAATGCTGGTATTCAGTGATGTTCTTTTTCATCATCAATCACTTACCTCAGCTTGAGTTTCGCCAAAGAAGGCCTGTTTTCCTAGTAAATAATCCACCTGCAATGAGGAAAAACAGACTTTGAATGTCAGCCAGCTAGTAGAAACTGGTGTCACTGCCTTCAAAAGTTCATAGACTATACCATTTTTATTTTTGGATATATACTACAAAAGTTCATCAAACTGATCATAGACTGCCATTTTATTTTATTGAAAAAACTAGGAAAGTTAGAATTAGCAAGGGAGAAACAACTTTTTATCACTAAGTTTGGTCACTGATTCATTGATTTTGTTGGAACATGAAACATGAAAGTGCATTAATGGGGCTATAAGTGTTACTCATAGTGAGAAAATAGAAAGAGGTAGCACTAGTTTACAGAACAGATTTACCTTAGAGAGAAATTCTTCGGGTGAACCATAGTCAGTGATGGACTTCTTATCAGTTGGAGTCACTGTGACAACGACATTGCTGGTTGTATCGAAATTATCCTCATATCTAAGAACCTGGCCTCTGTACTCAACCTCTTTGCTTGGGTTCCACTTTGAGGGAATAGATAATTTGAATCCATCTCCATTGTATGGCTGGAAATCTGTGTTTGTCTTTGGTTTTCCAAACACATTGGCTGCAAGCAAAACAATCAAGTTGCTCAAATCAATTATGTCCCTCATTATTAAAGTGATCAAATCCATTTATGTTCCCCACCCAACCACTTCAACTCATGAGACAAACTTCATGGCCAAATGGATAATTCACTGAAGAGTCTATAATCTTAGCCAACTCCATTCTTTCAACTACAATTTCTACACAAGGTTTGAGCAAGCTTTATTCATCACTAGCCTAACCATCTTAGTTGATTTGGTCATCAACATCCACCATCCAAGCCTACCCTTGGATTGTATCCTATATGATGATCACTAAACTTATTTCATCTTAAACTCCACCAAGTACAAAAAAGTGGACAATTGACAAAATATCACTAAATCAAAAGAAGATTATAGTAACACTAGTCTAGTCACTAAGCAAGCAATTGCAAGTATTCATTTGGGTGGTCCATAAGTTGAAATGGCACCAAATATAGCATGTTTTCCTAAAACATGACATGATTTTTTCTACGAGTGGACACTATGAAGGATCATGATCATGCAAATGAATTTCATATAAATTTCGGTAGACATACACCTTACATACAAGTTACAGCTTAACATTTTTGGTCTTATTCTCCAATCAACTTCAATTCTAGTAGAAACTAGCATAAAAAACACTTAAACAACTCTATCCAAGTGTTGTCCATTTTAGTGGCATCATGGATATTGTTGCATGATGAAAAAAAAGAGAAAGTGATATACCAGCTTCACCATAGGCTGCATCTGCAGGTTGTACTTTGGAGCCAACAGCAGCAGCACCAATGAGCACAGTTAGAGCTAACCGGCGAGAGATAGGAGTGACATCATCCTCTTGGGGTGTTGTCTGTTTCTGTGCCTTGCACACAAGCTGGTTGGGCTTGGTGCTAACCATGATGCGTTGTGATGGAGATCTAGCTGGGGTGGTAAGGGCATGGTGGTGCAAGAAACATTGGGTAGAAGCCATTGAATTGAACTCTGATCTTTCTCTCACTCTTCTTCTGCTCTGTGATGAGACAAACTATGGTAGTAGGAACTTGGAGTGGATTGAGTTTGAAATTTGGAGTGTGTTATTTGGTTTTGGATATTGGATATTGGATTTTGGAATATTGGATTAGATTCTCGATGTGGGATAAGGTAATAGAGGCTCTCATTGGTGCCACGTCATTCTCATTTATGCCTCGCGATATACTCATCACTATTTCATCTACTACTTTAATGTTTTTGATTAAAAACTAACATCCAAATGCTTCTTTGTTTTAGATTTTTTTTTCTCAAATACTATTATTTAAATTTAACTCATCTTCTTGATTTAATTAAAAGTTTGATTATCGATATCCTTGAATATCTGGATGAGATTCATTAGTAACATTGAGAAGACTTTTAATACAATGAATGAAATTTTTATACCTATAATTTTTTATTCCATTAATGGTATACAATTATTGATTGATGAGATCAAACAAGTTATTTTTCTCATTTCATATAAAAATTAAAAATTAAAATTTTAAATTAAAAAATAGGATTATAAATTAATATAAGTTGTCAATATATTTTTTTATTCATATTTTTTATCGAGTTGGTCACTATCGATTCTAATATTATCTATCGATAATAATTTATTAGAAAAATTTAACAACATATATAATTTTCAATTTACAATCTCACTTTATCATTTTAGTTAAAATAAAATATAAATTTATAGTTGAATTCCTAATATCGTCAAATCAAATTAAAAATTTGTTTAAATAAAATAAATTTTAAAAATTGTAATATTAGTAAATATCAATATGAATTCAATTTTTAAGGTTTAGTATTGATTTTTTATCCGAACAAGTTATTTTCATGATTCCTTCCTATTGTTTAAATGACTTGTCTTTGTAATTATTTCTATCATAATAACATAAAATATTGATTCTAAACCATTTTTTCTATCTTGTATGGAATGGTAAAAGAAATTAAAACCTTTTCTATAAAAAAAACTATTTTGGTCCATCATTAACTTAATCATTTGTTTCTTTTCTAAATGTTAGAATACCTAAATATTTAGGGTTAGTAGGAAAATATTTTCATATTTTAAACTAATGATGCATTTTATATTTTAAATTAGCAAACCAAACACCTTTGAACAAATATACATTCATGCGTGAGAAAGTTGTTTGTAAACAAATTTGTATTCTTTGTGTTTTCTCTTGTTATTAAATTACCAATATATGAATGACTTCTAAACATATTTTTTTATTATTTTTTAGTCAATTTCAACTTACCAAAACATTTTTTTTTCTTTTTTTTTAATTTTTTTTAATCTTTTATAATTTTTGTAATCTTTATTAGACTAAATAATATTCTTATAATTAAGTAATTTGATTATATTATATATTTTATAGTGTTAGATACTTTTAAATATGTTTTACATTCGGAATGAAATATAATCACGAAAAAAAAAATCACGAATAAAAAATTTTGTGCACATAACTTAACTTATGCACTTAAGCTATAAGATTAAAAAAAAAGTCTAAATCCTAATATTACGTTTTAAAACCATAAACCACTGTGTTTGCTTTGTTATTGAGTGGGTTAAAGTGTCATGGATTGATTAAAAATCATAAGAAACCATTTATATTTTCATAATAGAAAATAATGCTATTATAATTAAAATTAATAATTAATATAAATGACAGCACTAATTAATTCATAGTAAATGTCACAACAAAGGAAGTTAATTGCTAGTGCACATTGACACTACAAGAAAAATTGAAATTACATACAGCCAAAATCCGTATGTAAGGTCCAAAATCCGTATGTAAAACAGGTTTATATACGAATTATATACGGGCAAAAATCCGTATGTAAAACTGTGTAGGTAAGCGTTACATACGGATTTATCCGTATATAATGCAAAAAAAAAAAAAATCTTTTTTATTATTTCCGATTATTATTATTAGAAACCTATTGAAAGCCATCTGCAGAGACCAAGAAAAACATCAACCACTAGACCAGACAAGTTTTTTGATCATATTACCATTTTTATTATACATATTATTATTAATATAATTTATACATATTATTATTAATATAATTTATACTTATTCTTATTAATATAACTTATACACATTATTATTATTAATATAATTTATACTTATTATATTAATATAATTTATACATATTATTAATATAATTTATATATATTATTATTAATATAATTTATACATATTATTATTAATATAATTTAAACTTATTATTACTAATATAATTTATACATATTATTATTAATATAATTTAAACTTATTATTATTAATTTAATTTATACATATTATTAATATAATTTATACAATTTATAATAATAATAATAATATAAATTATATTCATATTATTAATATTATATTCAATATTCATATTCTTCATATTATATTCATATTATTGACATTATTCATATTATTAATAATATTAATAATATTAATAATATTTTTAATGTTATTAATAATATTTTTAATGTTATTAATAATATTTTTAATGTTATTAATAATATTTTTAATGTTATTAATAATATTTTTAATGTTATTAATAATATTTTTAATGTTATTAATAATATTGTTAATATTATATTCATATTATTAATATTATTAATATTATATTCATTTTATTGATATTATTAATATTATATTCATATTATTAGTATTATTAATATTATTAGTATTATTAGTATTATTAATATTATTAGTATTATAAAATATTATTAATATTATAAAATATTATTAGTATTATTAATATTATTTTTATTATTAATATTATTTTTATTATTAATATTATTTTTATTATTAATATTATTTTTATTATAAAATATTTTTAGTATTATTAATCATAATAATATACTAGAAGTTGACTGTTGTAGTGGTTAAGTTTTCCTTATTTGTATGTAATGTTGATTTTAATCCGTATATAATTCGCGTTTTTCTTGTAGTGTGAGGACTGTTTATTGAGAATTAATTGGAAATTTTTTCAAGATTATGATGTAAATTTAGCTTATAAAAATGTGTACTTGTAATTTAAGAAGGAAGATATATAAATTTTGAAATAAAAGTAAGTTTTATATTTTTAAATACTTTACAATTTTTTGAGTAATAAAAACTATAATTTTGATTTTCTCATGTGAGGATAAATCTCATAATTTATTATTTACTTTTTCAACTTTATTAAGTGTGAGTGTGACATACAATGATCATGTTTCTTAGGAGTGACTTTTGATTTCTTTTCCTTTTCTATTTTCTTTTTAAAACTAGTTGTATTATTTATGGTGTTATTTAGGGAACTTTTATCCTTTTTTTCTCTCTTTCTTTTTCATCATTTATTGTTGAATTAAATATTATTCTTCTTTAAAAGTATTTTTTTCATCCAAGAAATCTCATATCTACTAAAAATAAGGACATTTAGTATATAAAATGAATGTAAACCTTATCTTAAGACTGAACTTATAAGGTTGAATTAGATTTAAAGTTCACTTTTTAACAAGTGTCTATTGTAGCAAGAGTTTGTTAAATTTATTAAATCACTCAGTGTTAGACTACTCTGTGTAAATGAGTGTAAATCTCACCTAATGTATCATCATGATATCCACTATCAATATATTAAGTTATAATTTTTTTTCTTATAATTTTTCTTTATAATGATAAAATAATATTTGTTTATTGTAAGTAAATTATTCCATATGTATTCTTCCACACTTATTTTGAATTTACATTTTATTTATATTAAATGTTTTAATGTAATGTTAGTAACGGTTATTACTAAACACATTTTAGTTCTTATACTTTTACAAAATAAAATAATTGGTAAAAATGCTTATCACTTATGATGTTTTTTTAAAGTGTGGTTTGGATAAAGTTCTTTATGATTATTGTTAGAAGAAAATTATATGGAATTTGTTAAAAACTAAAAATTTAACGTGAAAAATAACTTTTTAAGGAAATTGTATGAGTTTTTTAAAAATAAATTATATATAAGTTAATTTCAACTTATAGAGAGAACTATTTTCACTTTTTCTTCTTCTTTCAAAATGTTTATAGAAGAACTTTAAAGCTTTCTTATTTCTACGTTGATACTTGGAACCGCTAGTTGTTGTTTGTCTCCACCAATAGTAGTTTTTTTTATATATACACATATTTTATAAATTAGATTAAAAAATTATATTTTTAATTAATATTAGAATTGAATTTTTTTTAAAACTTTGTTGGTTTTGACCTTCTGTTATAGTCATCAATCATCGATCTTCAGTTATTGTTCTTGATCTTGATTCAAGATGTTGGGATAATTACAGAAAACACTTGGATGTTCAAGTTAAGATCAATAATCAATGGTTGAAATATTGATTATTGTAATAAATACATACTTTATTTCATTATTGGACATGTATTTACAAATGAAAAAACATTTTCGACTCAGTGTTATTGAAAAAAGTTTCAAAAGACTAAAAAATCATTACTAGTTGTCTTTATGATTATAACTTATATGCAATAATAGATAGAATACATTTTTCAAAGTATAAAGTTTTTGTTAACTACTTTTATTTTATTTTATTTATAGTGTTATTTTAACCTACCTTAATTAATACAGTATTTTTTTTTTATAAAAAAATTGTATTTTAGAGATGAGTAGTGTAAGACATATGAATTAGTGTGATACATCATTGTTTACGCCTGGCTCGGACTCCGATAATCCAAATGGAAATGACGTGGATTTTCACGTGTTTTTCGTTTTCATTTCCACTTTACTACTTCCTTCTCAATTATCACTGCTTATTTATTACTATTAAAATATCATACCAGTACATTTTTATCTTTTTGTATAAAAATAATCATTCATTCTTCAAGAAATAAATAAAAAACATTATTTTATTAATTAACATAAACTATTTAATAAATATCTTATCTTTATTCCTACTACCTGACACTCACTGATTTATTTATTATCATCTTCACTACTATTTTCTTTATTTTTTTCTCCTAACATCTCATTATTAATTAATTAATAAACGAAATTAAACTCTTTTCAAAATTCTTTATACGTTACTAACTTTTGCATAGCTTTGTCCTTTTTCTTTCTGCAATTCATTCATTAAGCATCTCTTTCTCTCTCTCTCTCTCACACACACACTTCTCACTCAGTTCGCTACTTGGTTTCTTCTACACTACATTTCTCTCTGGTTTGTGCGCAAAACCTTTTTTTTTTTTTTCTTTCTGTTTTGGATGATGCAATTATTTAATTCATGCTTCTTGCTTGTTGCTGCTGCCTCTTTTGCTTTTCTTGTGCTTTTTTTTTCCTACTGTTTTGTTCAATTCACCCTACAATTCTGTGGTTAGGGATTTGCACGTGTGCTTAAACTTTGAATTTCTTTGGATGTTCTTGGTATGCGTTGCTGTGTGTCAAAATGTGGGTCTTTTTTATGCTTTTGAATAGTTGAAAAAACCTGCTACTTCTTTTTCTTTTCTGCTTTCCCAGTTTATATTTTTTAAAGAAAAGTTGAATTTTAGAGATTTTTTTTTTCTTTTCTCTTTAATTAAGAATTAAAATAGTTCTGTCTTAGGTAGGTTTTTTCCTCCCAACCAAACATAGCATTATAGTGAATGGAGGTGTTAGTCTACGTTTAGTGTTACAATTAGTCAGCCTTGGTAGAAGAACGCATTTAGAGTGCATTCACTCGCAGTGCTATCCATTTCACTTTTGCATTTGATCCTTTTTCATTCCAAGAAACAAATAAACCCCCTGTTCAGGCCTGGGAATGTGTGATACTAATTGAAGAGAGCATAGAAAAATAGTTAAAAGGATTGAGAAAGCTTATAGCTCGCTGAAGACAAGTTAAAGCCAAATTTGTTGCAACAATTACAACAACATACAGTTAGAAGACTTAATGCTGTTGAAGTAGTAAACTTGATGAAGCTTAATTACAGACGGGCTAAGTTAATTACTTGCTAGAGATGTTTCTTTTGTGGTCTTAGACCAATAAGACTTATTTCATTTTAGATGAGACAACATTTTTGTCTTTTTGAATATGTGACTAGGTGTCGGTAGTATGTTCTTCTCTTTTGTTCATGATTCAGGAAAAAGAAAACTGTATCTTATATTCATTTCATGTGTGTTGGTTTCTTATAAACGGTGATTGTCTGATGCTGCAGTGGTGTTAGGCATGATAGCTATTTCATACAGCATTTTGTGATGTTCTTTTTTGTCCGCATAAAAGTGCAGGAACAATGTCTGAGAAAATGACAGCTGAAAACCTTTTAAACACCCTTGTGGAAACAATTGCTGAGAAGCAAAAATCTGGATCATTTTTTGAAGACGAGAAGTCAAGCTCAGTGAGCTCCCAACTCAATAGACTGTTTGGACGCCAGAAACCTGTGCACCATATTTTAGGGGGTGGAAAATGTATGGCAGTTCTAGTTAATTTGCTGTAAAATCTATCATGGTGACTTTGACTTTTGAATTTCTTTTTGGGTTTTCCATTGAATGATGTAGCTGCCGATGTCTTGTTATGGAGGAACAAGAAGATTTCTGCTAGCGTTTTATCTGCAGCAACAGCTATATGGGTGCTTTTTGAATGGCTTAATTACAATTTCCTAACTCTTTTATTCTTTGTTCTGGCTCTCGGCATGCTTGGACAGTTTCTTTGGACAAACGCTTCTAGCTTGTTTAGCAGGTTATCCAAGCATCCTTTCTTCCCTTCTTTTGATGTCTGACTTTGTGCAAAAGATATTATGCTATTTTACATCTTAACCTTTTTTTTCTATGTCGGGTGACAGGAAGCCGTCTAAAGTTCCGCGTTTTGCCCTGCCAGATGATTTCTTCGTGAATATTGCAACTGCAGTTGGTGCGGAGGTTAACCGTGGATTGAGGTTTCTCCAAGATGTTTCATGTGGAGGAAACCTAAAAAGATTTCTCATTGTATGTATACTCTTACCTTTACTTGCTTTGTAATTGTTATTTACAGTCCAGGTTCATGATTTATGAGACATAGTTTCCTGGTTAAACCGATATTCACTTTATGACATCAGTGTTTGCTTTAACACTTGTTATTCAATCAATTGATCGATTCCATTTATTTTTGTTTGCTGCAATATCTTCTGCTTGTGACATGCTATTGATATTTGTCATCAAAATTGTCAACTGTTTCTTTTTTCCACTCAAATTTCTGCTATGGATTCTATATTAAATTGATGGATAAGTTTCCTTTCGTGGTAGTTTGTCAAATCAACTTAGCTGTATGTGACAGTATCCTCTAAAGAGTGTTCCTTTTGTGTGATTATGCTTGATTTTTATTACTTTGTTGTTACTAAAGATTTCCTCATTACTGTGCAAGAGCGTGTGGAGTTGGTATGATATAATTGAATTGGGGAAACAAGGATTTTAAATTGTAAACTTCATGGGTCAATATAGGCTGCTTTACAAGTTTTGGAATAGTATTGTATGACAAAATAATCAATATGGATGGTTGTATTAAGTATCCTTAAATGCACAACCATTATGATGCACTTTCTACTTTGCCATCCATTATTTTATAACTTGCTTTTAACTATTTATATATGATAAATTGTATTTATTTTTATATTTTGGTGCAAAGGAAACATATATGCTTTTTGTGTGGAATTTGTGATAGTGGTTATTACATCCTCAGGCTGTATTAAGCTTATGGGCTGGTGCTGTGATTGGGAGCTGGTGCAATTTTTTGACTGTCATGTATATTGGTGAGACCTGCTTTCTTTCCATCTATTGATATAGATTAGAACATGTTCACAGAGTATCATCTTGAATTTAATATTTGTACAAAGTTTGAATTTTTTTTTCAAATTTCAACTAATCCAACAAATAACTGCTCTATAAAAGGTGAATATTTGAAAGTAGGCTTAAATAAGTTTAAGTCTCCAAAATACTTTTTTAGTACCTAATAAATAATTTTTCATAATTGAGTACAAAATTATAAAATTTTGGTTGAAATTCCTGGAAAAAAAATACTTATTTATATTTTGTCCTCCATATTATATTGTTTCTTTTAAATTATTCCTAAACTATATTCAAATTTCTTTTTTTATTCCGCAATTTTTTTTTTATCATAACAATGAATATGTATGATGACGTATGTTACCCGAACAGGTAATAGAAGTAACTTAATGGATAACATTCTTCAATACTTTGTATTATGAGATACATGTTTTAATTAAACTCAGGCAGAACAGTAAAATTGACGCAGGTAACGCAAGGAATTAAAATTAAAATGTTTAATTTATTAGGTACTCAATTTTTTTAAAAAAATATTGAGTTATTATCATATATTAAGAACATGAAACTTATTTAAGCTTTCAGATTATGAAAATTATGTTATATTATGTCGGTACTGTATATTGGATTTTACAGCAGTATTTATGTTATATTCAGTTTGGTTGTTAATTGGTCTCTTTAACCTCTTATCTTCTACTTGTTTCATTTTTTTAAGGCATAGCTTTTGAAACTCTTATCCAATTTTCAGAAATAAAGTTTGATGTATTTTTCCATTTTAATTTTCCTATCTTATTGTGAAAAAATTAATATGGTATTGGAGTTTATCTTTGAGATTGGCCACCTACAAATATCTAGTACACAAAATGTTCATGTCTCGGCATAAGAGGAGTATGTTGTAAATTTGAGATCAACTATAAAGATAAAATCAATCTACAATTTGACTATACAAACTGATCTTGTGACTATGTGTTATACTTAAACTCACCTCTTAATATTAACCTCTTAATATTAACTTCTTAATATTAAGGATGGTTAAAGCAAATCATATTAACCTAAAATCTTGTAATTTTCGCTTGCCATAACTGCTGATATGCTTTCTGTTAAGTGTTTTCGGATAATATGCTGCTTCAATTACCCAATCTTATGTGGAAGCAAATGTAATGTAAGTTTTTGCTGACGGATATTGTTTTGTCGGATGCTGGATCTTTTTCTTCTGGAAGTTTAAATGCATGATATGGTACCTATTAAAAATTATATTTTTTGACAAATAACTTATATATAACTTGTTCAATTTCTAAGGTTTTGCTAAAATTTCTATTATGTTATATATAAGGTTTTGTTGCTGCACATACACTCCCAGTTCTGTATGAAAGGTATGAGGATCAAATTGATATCTTCGTGTACAAGGTGTTTGATCAGATGCAAAATCACTATCAGAAGCTGGATTCTGGGTTGCTTAGCAAGATCCCCAAGGGAAAGCTCAAAGGAAAGAAGTATGAATAGACTGTTCTTATGTAAATGGTTTGATTTTCCATATCCTTTGGCACTTGTGATGGAATTGGAAAAGATTGAATAATGTAACTAGGGAAAAATTCTACGTAGGGGTCTTTAAATTTGTTGTACTCAATATTTGACCTGGGATGAAGACTTCATTAACGACTATTGGACAAGGCACTTACAAGGGGTTTCATATTAACCCAGTTTAAAACCAAATACAAAGAAAATAAATATAAGGATGTGAGAGAGAAAGAGAAAGATATGAAAAAGAGAATTATTCAGTGTATCAACAACGGATAGAATACAGAAAAAGAAAAGAGTATTTGTAGTGCTCAAGAGTCAAGACTGTATAATTATGCAGTTATAACTGAGATGTAACATCTCCATTAAATTAATGGTGGGATTTAGTAAAAATCATTCATTTACGTGAGAAACTACTAAACGTTGCCAGTTAAGCAGCTATTTGAAGCCCAACAGGAACACGAAGGTGTAATTGTTTTTGTTGAATAACATCTTGAACAAAATACAGGTCTAACTAAAAATGCCTGGTTTTAGGCTACATGATGGGATTGGAGGCAAGTAGAACTACATCGAGATTATCAGATCGAATTGTTGGAATGGTTGAAGGAAGATTAACTTCATATACCAGATTTTGAATCCACTTGAGTTCAGTTAAAGCGGTAACAATGTTGCAATATTCAGTTTCAGTAGAGCTACGTGAGATGACTTTTGGTTTCCTTGAGAGTCATGCAATAGATTGGATCCAAGATACACAACAAGTCCTAAGGTTGATTTTCTATCATATAGGCCAGAGCTCTAGTTAGCATCAACAAATGTGTTGAGGGAGAGATGTGAGGAACGACGAAGATGAATGTGAGCTCTAGTTAGCATCAACAAATGTGTTGAGGGAGAGATGTGAGGAACGACGAAGATGAATGTCATAACTAGTAGTTCCAACTAGATAATGTTAAATTCTCTTGACAACTTTTCAGTGGTGGTGTTGAGGATTGTGCATGAATTGAAAAACTCGATTAACACTGTAGGCGAGTTCTGGTAGAGAAATGAGGATATATTGAAGAGATCCAACCACAGATCGATATAGGGATGTATCATCTATAGCATTTGTGGCATCTTTTATCAAGCGGGAGGTTGAAAACATCAATGTTGGTTAAGGCTTTGAAGAGGCCATGCTGGTTTTCTGAAGAAGATCAATAATATATTTTGTTTGGGAGAGATGTAAACCTCCACCAGTTGTCTAATGAGCTTCTACTCGCATTAAATAACGAAGACCCCGAGGTTCTTTAAGCCAAAATGTTGACTAAGAGATTGGATGAGCAGTTGGATCGCATTATTTGAGTTCCCTATGATGAGAATATCATATGCCTAAATTAAAACAAATAGTATGATATTGTTTTTATAATGAAGAAATAATGAATGATCACTTTTGGTTGAACTAAAACCAAGAGAAATTAGAGTTGCAGTTAGCTTGTGAAACCATGATCTTGGTACCTACTTTAATCCGGAGAGAGCTTTGTTGAGCTTACAAACAATGTTAGAATCACCAATTTCAAACTCGGGAGGTTGAATCATGTAAACAGATTCCTCTAGATCCCCATACAAAAAAGCATTGTTTATATCTATTTGATTTACAATCCAATTGAAGTGTAAAGCAATGGTGAGAATTATACGTATCGTTTCAAGTTTTATAACAGGGTTGAATGTTTCAAAATAGTCAAAACCTGGTTTCTAATGAAAGCCTTTGGCAACAAGACAAGCTTTGTTCCTTTGGAAAGAACCAACAACATTGTATTTGATTTTAAAAGTCCATTTGCAACTTATGGGTTGAACTACAGTAGGAAGAGAGGTTAGAACCCACGTGTTATTGGTTTGTAATGCAACAATTTCTTCTTACATGGCTGATAACCATTGAAGATGATGTAAAGCATCTTTGGTTGACTTGCGTAAGACAAAAATATTATTAGCAGTGAAAGTTCATGGTTTAAAACTCCTACTTTGGCCCGTGTTATCATATGATGAATATTTTGAGACTCATCATTGTATGAGGTGTTAACGACCAAAGTTGTGTCAGGTGAAGAGGGTATGCTAACCAATGGGGAAGACCATGAAGAGGAAAATTCCACATGGTGTTGCTGAGTGTCCAAGGAAAGAGACAAACATTCATCATTGGTGTGCTGAATATCACAAGAGGACTAATGAATTTTTACAACAAGTGCACCGTGTTGTTAGAAGTAATAATTTCTCCCTAAGGACGAATATCGAACCCACAAGAAACAGTTGAATAATCAAGTAAAAGATTCACTAAATAGAAAACAGAATAATAAAGTTTGTTGGAGTTTGTTAAGATTGCAATGATTAATAAGAAAACAAGTCAAAGAGTTTGTTGCTTCAATTGGAAAAATAAGGATTAGTGTTTCTTCTTTCTCACTAAATTATATTTCGATTAACATGACAATATTGTATCATTTGATTGATATTGATGCCCGTATAAAAATCATTTATATTGATTTCTTGCATATAAAATTATTAAGATGTCTCCTAAATATCGATTGCTCGCATATTTATAAAAACTTATCAATAAGATCTGACTGATAGCAATTAACATTTCAAATTTATTCCTAGCATTAAAATATGTTAAGAATTATCATTTGAGTTAGAAACTTAGAAGTACTTTCCAATCAAATCTAAATTTCAAGATCAAGGCGAACAAGCATTACTAACAAAATGATAATACCAATCATCAATACAAAAAATATTATGTTTAGATATCATCTCAATGCATAAGAGTTCAAACAAATTACTCTCAATCCCAAAGGATAGAATTAGCCACACATGATGGCTGTTACAAACAGGGAGAGTAAGAAAAGAAGATCTAGGATGTTTATCCTTGACGAAAATCTGTTGGTACTGCTACATATACTGATCTCACTACAAATAATATGTTTTCTTTAAAGCATTTACTTCATGTTCCCACTATCTCAAAAAGTTTGTTAAGTGTTTCTAAGTTTGCAAGTGATAATAATGTACTTTTCGAGTTCCATGCTGGTACTTGTCTTGTAAAACGTTAGGGAACAACTGAGATCCTCATACAAGGCAAGCTTAAGCATGACCTTTATATCTTTCCCAATCTTGTTCATACTATTGATTGTTCTGCTTACACCTATGATATTACACCATGCTTATCTACATATCATATTTGGCACTCACGATTTGGTCATGCACAATCTAAAGTGATTCAACAAATTATGAAATAATTTAATATACCTTACACTGCTAAGCGTGAATTTTGTGAATCTTGCGTTGTTTGGAAAATCCCATCAACAACCCTTTATTGCTTCTCAAACTTTATATCCAAAACCTTTACAAAAATTGTTTTCATAGATATTTGGGGGCTCACATCTACACTTGTTATTGCTTGTTATTACATTGCTTTTGTGGATGCTTACACTAGATATGTTTGGTTCTACTTAATACAAAGCAAAATCACAATTTCTAATTGTTTTCAAATCCTTCAAGTTATACGCGAAAAACCAAACTGGTTTTCAACTTCTAAGCATTCAAACCGATAATGTCAAAAAGTTTGTATGTTTTAAATATTTTCTTTCCTCTCATGGTATAAACCATCGTTTAACATGCTCTCACACGCATGAACAAAATGGTTCAGTTGAGCGTAAACATATGCATATAGTTGATATAGGTTTAACCTTCCTTGCATGCTCTGCTTTACCCATGCATTTTTGGGGTTATGCCTTTAATACAATTGTGTCTATTATAAATGTTTTGCCTTTAATACAATTGTGTCTATTAAAGAATCACAGTCCTTATCATTTCTACAAAATTTTTGGATTGTATGTTATCCGCTTCTTAAACCTATAATCAACATAAAATGAGTTTTCGTTCATCCTTGTGTTTTTCTTGGCTATACTTCTAATCACAAAGGTTATCTTTGCCTATCACCTACTGTTCGTATGTACATCATTCGTCATGTTATTTTTGATGAAAATGTTTATCCATATGCTCTCTCTTCTAACTTCTTTTCCTCTATTTCATCTAAAACTACTAGCTCATCCACTTCTACCCTATCTTAACCATCTTTCAGAATTCGTCATTGATAAGTGCTAGATTTCAGTAATATTTCATATTAAAATACAGGCACTTATGGATATTAATTGATAACGTAACCATAAAATAATCCTTAATTTATGAATTTATACATTTTTACATATTTTTTTATTTTAATTTGAATAAGAACGATTTATTCCTAAATTTATGTTAATTTCAGGATTCTAGGGAAGAATGGAGATGATTGGGCAAAAGGAAAATATACAAAGCTAAAAAGGAAAAGCTGAAAAGCACCAACACTCACCAAAGCTCGCCCAAACTCGCCTAAGCCAAATGCCCCCATAGGATATCGCCCAAGCGAGCTCAATCTCGCCCAGACGAGATCACTCTAGTGACATTGGCCTTTTTTCGTGTAACTT
Source organism: Phaseolus vulgaris (assembly GCF_000499845.2). Taxonomy (NCBI): domain Eukaryota; kingdom Viridiplantae; phylum Streptophyta; class Magnoliopsida; order Fabales; family Fabaceae; genus Phaseolus; species Phaseolus vulgaris. Next base: position 54,091,026 of record NC_023752.2, read on the forward strand.
GCCCAGGCGAGTCCAATAACGCCCAAGCGAGAAGTCACTTAACCCAATTAGGTTAAATATGAGGCTTGAGGCACAACCCTTGACACGAAAGATTGAGAGGAAAACACCATTGAATGAATTGTAATCCAATTGGTAAAATAGGAGGTGTTTGAAATTGATAGGTAACCTTGAACCATTACCTATAACAACATTTTCAGAACCTATGTAAGGTGTTTTGGTTGAAAGATTAGTGTTACGAGCAGTGAGGTGATGAGAAGCACCACTATCAAGGTACCCAAGTGGATCATGAAGACTAGACGGTGTCCCAAGAATCGATGGTTCATCATCACTAAGAGACAAAGCAAAATGAGTTGTGTTAGCAATAACTTGAGAGTGAGATGAGGTATCAAACTTATGCCGACAATGGAGAGTAGTGTGCCTAGTTTTTTCGCATATTTGAGATGACACACATGAAGAAAAGGTATTTGGTGGCATTTTTTTTATAGTTCTTGGAGTTGGAAAAACGTGGTTTGGAAGAGAAACGTTGTTTATCATTATCAGAGGTGTAGTTCGAAGAAAACGGCTTGGTGCGAGTATAATTTGTATTTGAAAATGAAGAGGGAACAAAAGAAACATTTGCCTGCAGAATCTGATCCACAAAATGCTTGGCTTTTTCGATATCTCCTTCTTGAGCAAGGAAAATAGATTCAATGTATTCCACCGTATAGGGGTCAAGACGTGAAGTTACTGACGTGATGAATGGATCTTATTCATTGGACAACCCATCTAGTATGGCTTCAATGATCCTCTGTAGAAATTGGGCACCCAACAACAGTTAAGTTGTCCATTGTTTTCTTGATTTCAAAAAGGAAAGTAGCTACAAAATGTTCTTTCTTGGGGGTGCATAGAAACTGATTGTGTTTCTTGATCTGATCTCTTGTTTATGATGCATAATAAGTATGAACTTGACGAGAAGAATCGAAGCCAACCATTTTTGTAAGAATACTAGAAGTCATTGAAGCCAATAGCCATGCAATGATTGATTGATCTTATCGATTGTAAGTGATATATTTGGGATTGATGGAAGAGGTAGAACTACCTTATAGAGTAATAAGGTGTGATGGGATACACAATCCTTCCAAGAATTGTAAAAGATTCATGCTGCGTAGAGTTGCGGTGACTTGTTGTCTCCAAACTAAGAAATTATCGGTGTCAAGATTCAAGGGTATGAGAGTATGAATGATATAAGGAATAAAGATTTTAGTTTTGGAAGAATTTTTTTTGGAACTGGTAGCAATGGTTGATGATGAAGTCATAGGATGCTTTGATACCATATAAGGATATGAGAGAAAAAAAAAAGATATGAAAAAGATAATTATTCAATGCATTAACAACGTATAAAATAAAATAAGGAGTATTTGTAGTACTCAAGACTACATAATTATGCAGTTACATGCTCCTATACGTAACAAGGAAATGATGGAACTGGATTTTTCAAATAATAACTCATTCAATTTCAATTCTTTAAACTAAAAAAAATTAAAATTGAATCAATATAAATGTGATATATATATATATATATATTTATTTTGTGATGGTAGTGTTTATTTATGACAGATTTTGAAGTGTTTTGTGAAGATTTTTTTTTGTTAAACAAATATATTTTTAGTAGTGAGACGAGTATTATATCATGTTGAAATAATAAAGCTTTAGGTATAAAAAAGAAGAAACTAAAAAAATATAAACTATAATTAATATACTCTTGTAATGTTATAATTTGGTAATAACTTCATAAAACTTAGATTATCAAGTATTTTTATACTAATAATATATTTAAATAAACTGTGATAATAAATTGAATTTCAAGAAATAATATCAAGAAAAATATACTAAAAATAAGGATTAAATGTGTTTTTTATTTCTATTTTTTTACTTCAAAATTGATTAATTATATTTTTAAACTTTAAAAATAATATGTGAGTTATATCTTTCTACCAACTTTGTAATAATAAAAACATTAAATTTAAGTATAAAGAAGAACTAAAATCACATATCATATGAATTTAGTCTTTATATTAACTTTGTACCGATAAAAATAGTTACTAAGTATTAAATTTAAGTATAAAGGGCTAAATAATGTGTTAAAGAAATCTGAGAAATAAATTCATCAATTTGAAAATATAAGAATAAAAAACATATTAAAAAAATAAGAATAAAAAATATATTTTCCCCTAAAGCTAATGTTGGATATTTTAATAGATTCTAATAATTTTAACCCTATGAAATATAGGACCAATTTATTTTGTATTTACTTAAAAAATACTCATTTAATAGATTTATATCTTCTTGTGTCTTTATCTAATCCGCTTATTTTTTAAAATAAATAAATTATATTTATTTCAATAAATAAATTTATGTTAAATAAATTATCTATATTTAGATAAATAATTATTTAAAAAATTATGATTTCAAGCATACTTATTAACAAAGCTATCTATAATTGTTTTATTGAGACAGAGATGTGATGTATTTGAAAAGTGAGGAAGGAAAAATAATGAAGCAAAGATGTATGTGAAAAGTCCCAGTTTTGGCCAAAACCTATGTTGTAAAGGTTTTTAACCCTTTGCTGAGATGTTTTTGGCATATCCAAGTCATCCAAGAGCATGTGACCAAGAAGCTCAAGCGTGTGTGCAGCTCTTAACTCCACATGTTCATTGCGTTCTGCACCAAGATTCCATGAGCTTGCCTCATGTTTTGGGCCCTCACTGTCCACCATGGAAGTTTGTATGGTCAGAAGCTTCACCACCTCAGCCATTGCCCCTCTTCATCTCTTCAACAGTTGCATTCCAACAACAAAACAAAAACCAAAAGTGCCTCGTTGGTAGAACAGAAAGAACAAAGAAAGCAAACTTCTCTTTCAGAAAATCTGGCACAGAAAAAAATGCTATAATTCTCACACATTCTTTTCAAAACAACTCTTACCATTTAAGATAGAAAGACATTAATTAGTTTCAAATGACACCTAGCTAGTGATACAAGAAAGAAAAAGAGCCCTAAGTATAATATATTATAGATGGTAAAGAAAGATAAGAAAACTAAGAGACAGAAATGTTCATTAATTATTGCTTGACAGAAAAATATAAGAAAAACAAAAGTATATTACAAGGGGTGTTTTGAAAATGTGCTGTAAGTGTAGCACTGTCCATTTTGGAATATGTTAAAAGCCACCCCACATATTACTTTTGCTTTTTTATTTATTTTTTAAAATGCAATTTTCTAGTGTATAAATGTGAAGACTCATGAGCTCATTGAGTCAACAACCTAGTTCACAACCGAGGCATCTGTCATCTGTGTAACAACAATGATGTTCTTTGTTTGTAAGGAATATGGTCTGGTCTTGAGCAATGACTGGCCTGCAACTCATGACTTCCACAACTTTCATGAGGGTGATGATGATGATGATAATGGTGTCATCGATGTGGCTCCAGCTGCATAGAATTTGGCATCATATATATATATATATATATATATATATAATCAGTAGATGAGTAGGAGGCACTGAGGAATAATATAGATATAGTAGCCAGTGTAAGCTTCTTTAGTTGCTTAGTTTCATTTGTTTTTGCTGAAAATTTGTGTTGGAAGGTAGGGTTTATGCTTTGAGTCAACAAGGTGACATAATAATATATGTTTTATTTGTATTCAATTCCTCTCTCTTTCTCTCTCTTTTTGGTGTCTTTCACTTTATATATGATCATGAGTGAGTAAACACACACATACACATAATATTGTTGAAAGAAAGCAAGCATTTGTTTCTTTTAATGAACTTATTATGATTATATACATGAATTTTATATGTGTAGCTTCAAGTTCTCTGTTTTCAGTCTTATGGCTGGCAGAACCATATTTGGCAAACATAAATCAAAAGTTTTTGATGTGAAGAAGAAATTAAAAATATTACTCAGAGGTTTATGGCAATTGCTTTAGCCATCTTATCTCCAATGAGGGAAAACCATTGATCATTTTCAACCACAAAGGAGAAGCCAAGCACCTTTTTACACAGAAGATTTCAAATGTGGCTTATTGATAGTATATCCTCATCTTATATGCTTTTTTAATTGTATAAAAAATATGATTTTTTTCATTGTTTTCTGCTTTACTTCTCACCGCATACACCAAAAGGTGTTTATTGCTTAAAAAAGTCCAGATAAGAGAAAAAGTCAGGGAGACATTACAGATATATGTATAAAGCTTGCGTTTCAGAAAAGGATACAAACAATTATATATAGCAGAAGCAAAGTAGCCTACAAAAACATCAAAGTAACCAAGTTGCACTTCTATAAGGACATCTCCACCTTCATATTTTCATCCTCCACCCCCAATAAATATAACAAATCTCAATTTGGAAGATAATACATATTGTATAATTCATTGGAAGATAATACATATTGTATAATTCAGAAATCATTCTTTGTTAATATTTTTAACTTCTGGATAACACAATTTGAAAATAATTTTTTCTTTAAAAAAAACTTTTGAATTGAAGTATCCATAAGTCATTTTTACTTTCAGTTGTATAATTTTAGTTTTTGAATTATAAAATCTGAATAACTTTTTTATTATATAATCCGAAAGTGAAAAATAAATTCTAGATTGGACAATCTAAAATGGATAAAATATGAACTTTCATATTTAGTGGGGTGTAAAAATAAAATATGGAGTTGGAGGAAATTAACAAGAAAAAGTGTTTAAAAACCATACAATATGGACTCCCCTCTTCTTAAAAAGAAGACAAATTCTTCCATTGAAAATGACAAAAATATTTCTTTAAAATGATGAAAATAACCTTAAATAAAAAGAGGGTGTAAATAAAAATTACTTCTAAATTTTTTTATTCAGAAATATTCTGAATTTGGATATCCGAAACATATTTTTGAATTTCGGAAGTTTTTATCCAAAATGCATTTTTAATTTTGTGTTCTGAATTTTTTTATCTGGAATGTACTTTTTTATTTTTGAATTATATTTACTATTCCGGATTTTTAAATCCAGAATAAGGATAATTTTAGTTTTTTTTAAAATGATAGAGTGCAGGTTATAGTTGATATAATGCAGGAAGAAATTGCCTAAAAAGAAATAAATTCTAAACCAGCCCAATGTTTCCTCTCAATTCTGAGTTTGGGCCACTTGTCTACAGCAATTTCAGCTCAATTACTCACTTAAGCAAAAAAAAAAAAACAAGTTTTGAGATTTGAGTGAAGTTGGTCAATGATTTTACACAGAAGAGGTAATGGCTCAGTGGGTTGTTGGTAAATGATAAAGCATGCAAAATGAAAGACAAGGAAATTTAATTTTTAATAATGAACAAACTCATTGTCTTAATATATGGTGTTCAAAGAGTAAATACATAAAATCAACAACACATTATTACTGTACACTGAAGTGATGTTGGAGTTGGAAAGTTCTGTACACACAGTTCAATCTATTTAGTCAAATGTAATAAACAATACTTTATTTTTACACATTTATCTAAAAATGGAAAGCATTAATAGTTAATTTAAGTGTGAAGGAGAAGGGAGTGATTTGAAAGTATCAAGAAAAGGCACACAAAAAAACATTAAATGAGGCATTAAATTGGTATGTGATTTGCAAACATAAGTTGGTAATAGGTGGAGTGTGTGAATAGAAGAATTCAATATGGATTTGGTTAGGTAGAAGTTAGTTGGTGGACCTCAAGGTTTCACACACCATCCCTTCTTCCCATACCAATTTCAATTTAGGTTTTCAAACTTTATTACATATATATATATATATATTATTAAAATTTAAAACAAAACTTAATACTTAATCATCAACATTGTTTCAAGTCTCAAGATTTGACAAAATTCTTTAGAGATTACAAAATTATTTGGAACCAAATTATAAATCTTGATTATTTTTTATTCTCCCATTAAATTTAGCTAGATAAAATTGTTGAGGATTGAATCTCTTAAAAGACTTTCACGTTAGTTTGATAATTAGTAAACTCTACATTTTCCTATTAGAAAAATAAGTGGGGTAGTTTTCAAATTTAGTCTAATTGAGTATAATGGATATGCATTTTGTTCCTTCTCTTATATGGTACTTTATACAAGGAGAGTTAATTATTTAAAATGTTCAAAAACATACTTTTTGGTAAAATGATATTTAAAATTTCTCCTTTTAGTAGTAATGAAAGATAAAACTTTGTAAGGTTCACATCACATAGTTTTCATGTATTGGGAGAACAAATATCCACATTAGCATCTTCTCTTTCCTTAGAAATTAGGTCTACTATCAGCTAACGCAACCAAGTGATAAATATAAAGATATATCATATATTATAAAAAAAATATTTAATAAATGTCAAGATGGATAAAGTTGCATTGACACTCCAAAATGGCTAGCAAGTACATGAACAAATAAATAATATTAACATTATGTTTTGAAAGAGACAAAAACAAATGCATTGAGAATAACATTTGGAGGAAAGATTTAATATTATTTGATCTTTCTCACATAAACTAAATGTTATTAGGGTGCGGGTTGTTCTGTTTTGCATAGGTCGTCTCGTATTTGATCTGTCCTGCGTAATGAATACAAACTAATTTCTCTCCCGAATAAAAAAATTCAATAAAAATATTTGTAACTTTTTGCTACTGAAAAATTGAATATACAAATTCAATAATTATAAAAAAATTGAATATAAAGGAATTCAATATAAATATTTGTTATTTTTTTTGCATTGCTTACTGAAAAATTGAATATAAAATTCAATAAATATATTTTTTTTGAATACAAATTGATTACAATTGAATAAAAAAAATGAACTTATGTTTGATACTGATATAAAACATCAAACATCAATATTTTTTTCTTCCATTTCAAACAAAGTCAAACATCAATAATTCAATTAAGATAAAACATCAAACATGAATATTCTTCCATTTCAAAACATACCCAAACAACAAACAACTACACCACTACATTAAACATAACCAATTCAAAAACATCAATATTCTTCCATTTCAATAACATTGAATGCATCATTAGAAGAACTTTCATCCACTTTTTGATAATTATATTCTTCCGTGTCATTTAAACAATGACACTGAATTAATTAATTTAAAATAAAAATAGTACAATAAAAATAAGATCATTTAAAATAATTGAATTACCCTAAGAAAATACATGCTTCCAACTAGAAGTACAAATTATTGCTTCCACATTTTTGGGAAAAAGACGATTTCTATACTTATTAGGAATTTGAGAACCAATGCTAAATGCTATTCTGATGCAACTGTGTTTATAGGGATGCTCAACAAATCTCTTGCCATTAAAGCAAGATTGGAAAATAGTTGACTATTATTTTTCCACCATTCTAACTCATCCATCTGCTCTAAAAAGTCAAAATCCAAAGTTGGTTAATCCAAATAAGTGTTAAGTTATGTCCTTCTAGCTTTATTAACTACTTGAAGCTTGCACATTTTTAATTCCTATTATGATGTAATAAGTTAGTATCATGGATAATGGACCGCTGCAAAAAAATTAAAAAGGAATTGAACTGCATTATTAAAGTAAGTAACTTACATAAAAAAAAACTTGGTTTAGACATAGATGAAGATGGAGATTGTCCTTGCTTATGCTTTTGAATAGTTGATGATGTTGTCAAATATTTGGTAGAATATTCAGCAAAAAGTTTGTATAATTTTTCCTTGATCTTTTTCAATTTCAGCTCCCAAGTAAGTGAATCAAAATTTTCAAAGCAAAAACCCAATGTTTCTAACTTCATCCTTGGGTCTAAAATTGCACCAAATACAAGACAACACTATATTCATCCCATTATTTCTCAGATTTTACTATCATCAATTTCACCATGTTTTTAATTAGTACATCCTCATCATTCACATTTTCATTTAAGAAACACGTAAAACTGCCCAATGTTACTAAAGCAACTCGCTCAAGCGAGATTGAGCTCCCTTGAGCGAGATCCACTAGTGGCATCTTGGTTTTTTACGAGTTTGGGGTAGCTTTGGTGATGTTGGTGCATTCCAACTTTCCCTTTTTAGTTTTGTATATTCTCCTTTTGCCCAGTTATCTTCATTTTTTCCTAGAATCTTGAAATTAACACAAATTTGGGAATAAATCGTTCTTATTTAAATTAAAATCACAAAATATGTAAAAAGTATAAATTCTTAAATTAGGGGTTATATTATACTTATTTTATCAATTAATACCCATAAGTGTTTATATTTTAATATGAAATATTACTGAAATTTGACCCAATAACTTTGGACATTTTTACGTGAAACTCACCCAAGTGAGCCCATTAGTGCCGAGAACTCACTTAAGCCCAAACAAATTAGGTTAAATAGGGGGCTTGAGGCACAACCCTAGGCGTGCAAGATTGAGAGGAAAACACCATTGAGTGAATTGTAATCCAATTGAGAGAATAAAAGTTGTTAGAAAATCCTAGAGGAGGTAGTTGTCAAGGAGAAACATTCCGAAACTTCTTTTCCTGCTCTCCCTGCTTGTAACAACCATCATGTGTGACTAAGTTTACCCTTTGGGATTGAGAAGTCTATTCAAACTCTTATGCATTGAGGTGATATCTAAATATAATATTTTGTTCTTGATTGATGATTGGTATTATCATTTTGCTAGTAATGTTTGTTTGCCTTGATCTCGAAATTTAGATTTGATTGGAAAATACTTATAAGTTTCTGACCCAAATAATAATGCTTAACATATTTGAATGCTAGGAATAAATTTGAAATATTAATTGCTATCAACGTATGATCTTACTGATAAGTTATTTTTATAAATATGCGAGGAATCGATATTTAGGAAGCATCTTAATAATTTTATATGCAAGGAATCGATATAAATGATTTTTATACGAGCATCAATATCAATCAAAGGACACAATATTGTCACGCTAATCAAAATACAAAAGAGTGAGAAAGATGAATCCCAATTTCTATTTTTTCAATTGAAGCAACAAACTCTTTTACTTGTTTTCTTATTAATCATTGTCATCATAACAAAGCTCAACAAACTTTTATTATTTATTATTCTGTTTTATAGTTAGTGAATCTTTTACTTAATTATTCAACCGTTCCTTGTGGGTTCGATATCCGTCATTAGGGACAAATTATTACTTCTAACAACGCAATGCACTTGTCGTAAAAAAGTCATCAATTACCATAATTGCGATGAAGACATTTCTAGGTACTTCGAGACAATAATTTTTTTGATGTGGATATATTTGTTGTTCCATTGCACATTTATCTACCAAATGTAGATATTTGTAAAAGTTCTTTGTTAAACATTTATGTGATATAACACGAATAATGTAAGTCATTTTTTATTTAGTTATGTTTTTTAATATTTAATAATATATTTTAAATGCATTTATTTCATTCATTTTGGTATATGGACAAATTGAATATTGAGCAAGGAAAAGTGAATTTATAAATATATTCAAAAGTCCAAGAACACCAAGGTGGAATAAATGCTTATAAACATGAATAAGGAACTTAAAAAGACATATATAAATAATGAGTTTTTTTGGTAATGTTAATTATATCTCAATTGGGTTTTCTTATTGTAAGCATGTCTCATTAGTAATTAATCACCTTTAGGCATAAGAAATATATTGTTGTGTGATTTTTTTTTATTGAATCGCACATGAAACGAAAAGCTTATTACAACAATAAATTTTAAGTTCTTTTCAATATGATTTTAAAATATATTATTGACCTATAATGATATTTCATTTAATTAGAGTTGTGATTGGTATTAAAATCTTAAGTGGAAGGGTCACAAGAAGACCAATGCAATATATTTTCTGTAAGGTAAGTGATCCATACTGATTTTTAATGCATACACTAACTAATTAGTTGATTTGGAAACTCTATAATAATTTGTGATTTTTTTTGTCTCATTTTAGTTTTAGTATAATAAGTAAGATAATTCATATTCATTGGTAGGATGATAAATGCCTAATTTCAGTAATATTTCATATTAAAATATAGACACTTATGAGGATTTATTGTTAATTTACATATAAAATCATCCCTAATTTATGAATTTATACCTTTTTACATTTTTATGAGTTTTATTTGAATAAGAGCATTTTATTCTCAAATTTGGTGTTAATTGCAGATTTTTAGGGAGGATTGAAGATTTGGAATAAAGGAAAATAATTTGAGCTAAAAAGAGAAAGTTGGAAGGTCCCAGAATGGAAAAAGATGCAAAGAAAGATTGGACCTTAAGTAGGATAAATAGAGGGCTAGAGGCTCAACCCTAGGGGGCGAGATTGAGAGGAAAACACCATTGAGTGAATTGTAACCCAATTGGGAGAATGAAAGGTGTTAGAAGTATGTGTGGCTAATTCTACCCCTTGAGATTGGTAGTAATCTGCTTGAACTCTTATGTATTGAGGTGATATCTTATATATTAATATTCAGTTATTGATTGATTATTGTTATTGTTGTTTTACTTTTAACTTTTTGTGACAAATTGAGAATCCTCAATATGACCGGGAGGTATTTTTAGGGTTTGGACCTAAACAACAATACTTAACATATTTGAGTGCTAGGAATAGACTTGAAATGTTAATTGTTATTAAACGTCTGAGCTTCGTTTTAAGTTGTTCTTATAATTATGATGTGAGAGATCGATGGTTAGGGGGCATTCTTAAGGATTTTATATGCGAGGAATCGATATAAATGGTTTTTATACGGGCATCAATATTTCAATCAAAGAACTTAATATTAACATGCTAATCAAAATACATGAGAGTGAGAGAGATGAAACCTAATTCCTATTTTTCCAATTGAAGCAACTAATTCTTTATTTGTTTTCTTATTGATCAGTGCCAACATCATCACTTCAAATTCTTTTTATTATTTTGTTGTTATATTTAGCGAATATTGTACTCGATAATTCATTGTTCCTAGTGGGATCGATATTCGTCCTTAGGGACAATTATTACTTCTGACAAACGCCGCGATTCACTTGCCGTAAAAAGTCATCATAGGAGTGATGATGCAAGGAAAAATCTAAAGTTTCATAAGGACATTATGTGACATTCAAAACCTTACTCAGTTTTCCAAATAAAAAGTTCTAAACAAAAACCAAAATATCCTCATGCTAAAGCCCCAACCACAACCACTAAACACTGCAGTGCTTTACGTTTTCTTCATCCTTCCACCTTTGAAATTCAACAAGGCTCCTTTCTTTCATAGTGAGTCTTCACTCCTAGGAGACCAATCCAAGAACTTTGATCCAGCATACACTGCACATCCTTTCCGCTCCAAAACATTTGACAATATTTTGCAAATTACAAACTCCCTCCAACCAACAAACCACAAACCAAAGTCCTCCCACATTCAACAACCTGCAAGAAGAAAAGGAAACCACAGTCTTGTCTACAACAAGTCAAAAAATACTATTACATAGAGCATTGCAGAAGAAAAATAACTCAATTACCTTTTCTAATATATCTCATACATTCTAGAGGTTCCAAACACCAATCTGAATAAAAAAAAAAATCAATTATATGTTTTTTTGCCAAGTATCCACAACCAAACTTCATTTGTGCAATAGTGAAAACTTTCACGTGATCGACTCTATCACTTTTAAATATACATCCATTCATTTGTTTCCAAATCTCCCCAATTATTGTTATAAAATTACTCCCCCAAATTATATTGCTCGTAGCATTAAAAAAATGAATTTTGTTATGCATAAAATGTGATTTCACATCATAATAATTAATTGTCGACACTCCAACCAATTATAACACATCTCCCATATAAGTCAAACAATTTTGCAATTAAAAAACATATGATTTATAGAATCTTCTTCCACACCACACAAAACACATAAATTATTTAGTAAAATAACACCACATTTAGACAAATTATCCCTTGTTGCTAATGTCATTTGTAACACTCTTCAAGGAGTTATCTGTGCAGATGGGATAAACTTTATCTTCCAAAATTGTTTAAAGATTAAACTATCTTCGCCTTGTATTTCTCTCATTAAAATTATATACGCAGACTTAGCCGTATATCTCCTAGAATCCCCCTCCCTCCAAATTCAATTATCAACTTTTTCAAATTCAGCATCTTCCTTGACCATTTTCTTATTGACCCATAGAGACAATAATTGATCTACTTGATCTGACTCCCAAACAAGCATGTTCCTTCTCCAGCCTAACTTACATCTCTAACTAACACCAGACCACTCCCCAACTTGATTCAACGTATTATCTTAATTTAAAGATAGACCATACAACCTTGGAAATCCGTTCCTTAACTTTACTCTCTCCAACCACTTATCTTCTCAAAATATTACAATTTTCCCCGTACCCAAATTCCACGTGCCATTGTCATCAAATTCATTTTTCATTCCTTTAACCTCCAATCCTTTTCATATCTCTCCACCACAGCAAATCCTTATTTCTAATTCTATTTACCTTTAGATCCTTGTGCTATTGTGGTGAAATCCACGACTAAGAACTGGGGTCTTAAACCTTTAAGGACTATCGATGCTTGGCACATGGAGAGAAGTTTTAAGTGAAAGATAAATGGATTTTGAATTTTGTAGAAGGAAATGACATAACGAAATTTAAAGGTAGGTTGAAAATGCTGAAGGGTGACCTAAAAGTATGGAACCACGAAATGTTTGGTCATATGGACTCGAACAATAAGAGGATTCTAAAGGAAATAAAGGTACTTGATTGGAAAGATGCTAATGGTGACCTGGTGGGAAGTGATAGGTTAAAAATAATGGAACTTGTAAGCCAATTAAGGGTGACTAATAAAAAGACATAATCTTTTATCAGTCAAAAGGCTAGAGCAAACTAGCTTAAACATGGGGAGTCCTATTCAAGATTCTATCATTATATTTTAAGATGGAGAAGACTAAAGAATGGGGTTAAAGGAGTTGAGGTTGGGGGTCGGTGGAGTGAAGAACCTGAAGTTGATAGAAAAGAAGCGAAAAAGTTATTTGAAGACATATTTGTGGCTACAAAAGACTTTAGGGTTAGACTTGGTGCACTAAATTTTAAATCTCTTTCCTTAGAAGATAACTTAGGCCTCATCTTCAACTTCTCTAAGGAAGAAGTACGAAAAGCGGTGTGGCAATGTGAGGGCTCAAAGAGCCTTGGCCCATATGGTTATAATTTTAACTTCATTGGGACATTCTAAAAAATAAGATTGTTGCAGCAGTGACACACTTCCATGAAACGGGTAGCATCTCGGAAGGTTGTAATGCATTTTTTATAGCCTTAGTACCTAAAGTGAGAGATTCGTCAAAGCTTGATCAATATAGACCTATTTCCTTAGTGGGTGCTTTATACAAAATCATTTCCAAGGTGTTGTCATGCAGGATTAAGAATGTTCTTCACTCGGTTATTGATGAAAGTCAATAAGCATTCGTGAAGGATAAAAGGATGCTAGATAATGTCCTTATGGCCAATGAAGTGGTAGATAATCTCAGGAGGTATGAGAGGAGTGGGTTGTGCTTGAAGGTGAACTATGAAAAGACGTATGACTCGGTAAGGTGAAAATTTCTATATCATATGTTGCAGAGGTTGGGCTTCCATAATAAATGGATTCAATGGATTAGATGGTGTGTAGAATCTGCATCGGTATCTGTTCTAGTAAATGGTAGCCTACGGAGGAATTTAAACCAATGAGAGGGTTGAGGCAGGGTGATCCTTTAGCTCCATTCCTTTTTATTGTGGTAGGAGAAGGCCTAGCCGGATTAGTAAGACAAACTTTAAAGGTCAAGGTGCTTTCAGGAGTGAAGGTTGGTATGAATGAGGTAGAGTTCTGCATGCTCCAATTTGTTGATGATACTCCTTTTCTATGTGAAGATTCATTTTGTAATGTGGTCACCATGAAGGTTATTCTTAGGGGATATGAACTCGCTTCAGGTCTGAAGATTAATTTCCATAAATCAAAGTTGGTTGGTATAAATGTTGAAAGGAATGCCCTAGTGTGCTACACAAAGACCCTAAATTGCACATAGATGAGGATACCATTTAAGTACTTGGGGTTAGAAGTGGGAGGTAACCCAAAGAAAAAATAGTTTTGGGAGCCAATGTTAAACAAATTAAGTGCTAGACTCAACGCGTAGAAAGTGAGATTTTTTTCGTTGGCAGGATGAATCTGTTTGATTAAGTCTGTCATCACAACTTTACTCCTCTTCTACATGTCCTTCTTCAAAGCACTAGAATCAGTTTGCAAAAGCATCATTAGTATCCAAAGGAGGTTTTTATGCGGGTGGGGAAAGGAGAACAGATCTATATCATGGATAAGTTGGGAGAATCTGTGTAAACCTAAAGACGAGGGTGGGCAGGGATTAAAAGATATTCGAAAGTTTAATTATGCTCTCTTGGGTAAGTGGAGATGGCGTCTTTTGACTGAAGAGAAAGGGAAATGCAGATATTTGCTAGTTTCAAAATATGGCACGGACGTAAACAACAATCGAACACCTATGAAGTTCCAATCTTGGTGGTGGAGAGACTTTTCTAAAGTATGTTGTGAGGGAGGAGGTGCAAGATGGTTTCAGAAAGCAATAGGTTGGAAAGTAGAAGCTTATGAATCAGTGTATGAATGCCTGCCTAGCCAATCACCCCAGAGGTCCTCATAATGACCTTATGACCTCTTCAAGTGCATGTGGACAGTTAAAGCATTACCCAACGTGTTGACTACGACATGGAGGATTCTGTTGGATAGAATCCCCACAAGAATGAGCTTGAGTAGGAGAAGGGTGACGGTAAACACATCCACATGTGCAATGTGTCAGGCTCTGGATGAATCAAGTCAACATCTATTTCTAGAATATGCAAATTTGCACAAAGTCTATGGTCTATGTGCTACAGGTGGATTGGCATAATGTTTGTTCAACACTATCACTGGTGGATTCGCATAATGTTTGTTCAACACTTTCACTTGAAGTGCCACTTTCAGAATTTTCATCTGGTACAAGTAGCAAACAAAACTTGGTATGGAAAAGTTTTTGGGCAACTATAGTCACAAGTATTTGGGAATAAAGAAACTGTGTTGTATTCAAGGAAGGATAGTAGATGCGGAAGAGATTTTCCAGATGACACAACTCAAATCTTGGTTATGATGAAACATACACTCATTTAATTCTTCCTTTGTGGATTGGGTTTTGAACCCCATCTATGAATTAGAAGTTACAGGTAAACGTGAAAGGTTTGAGGAAGCTGATTTGGGCGACAGACGTTGAAATAAGGGGATGCTATAGTAGATGAAGGCCCCTCTGCTGGCTGTTCTAATTGCTTCCAGGCAAAGGGTGTTATGGTTATGAGAAGGTGCTTTGAGGAGTAAGGGAGTCTAAAGGTAGGAGTTATGAATTTTTATATGAACCACAAATCTGCAGGCTGCTGTGTGTGGGAAGGGTCTGGTTTCATATGCATATCTAAATATTCATTGCTTGTGCCAAAGTGTGGAGAGCCTGAGCCAATACAATAGTTCTTTAATTGGTGTGTCATATTCCAGCACCTATTGTCAATGCCATGCGGGCCAAGGGACGTTAGATAAGGGTAAAATATAACTCCTCTGGAACAGAGAGGGACTTTTGACTAGAGGCAGCATGTGAAAACAACTCAAAGTTTCGTCTTGGAACAGCAGCAGCAATAACCCAGCTCTAAGTCTGCTGTGATTTTTCCACCAACTATAGCCATGTGTGCCAATGTTGGTTTAGGCTGCTCTATGGATGAATGCTTAGATGATGCTTCAGTTTTCACCCATGCAGCAGAAACAGATAAGCAGAATTGGTAGAGGGGCAGCAGATGAAGGTTACGTTCATTCTGCACATGAAGGTTCTTTCACTTTGCAGATGAAGGGTATGTTCATTCTGCAGGTGAAGGTTCTGCTTATTGGTTCTGCTAGGCGTAGTGTACCAGATTCAATGCAGCATCTGTTCAGTTTCGATTCTGCTGTGGTTCATTGGTTCTGTTAGGTGTGGTGTGCCAGATTCAATGCAGCATATGTTCTGTCTATTCAGATATGCTGAGACACTTCCCAGCAGTTTTAATAACTGCTTGACGTGCTATATTTGTGACTTTTCTGGCTGTGATTGATTCTGTTTTTTATTAACATGTAGCTGTAGCTTGCTGAAGTTGTTCTAGCTTTGCAGCAATAGTTAGGGGATTGCTGCTTATGATTAGAATTTTTGTTTTCTAGCATCACAGCTGCTTGTGCAGTTCCTGATGTAGTGTTGGTAGGTTCTGGTGTATATGAGGAAGGTATGTATTAGAAGCCTTAGCTTTTAGGTGATGAGGGTTTCATGGTAATTGTATAAGGGTTCCCTTAAGTATCCCTTTTCATTCATTATATTCTTTGCTGAAAAAGTAATAAAAGAAATTGTGTTTACTTCCAGTATCTATCACCACATGAAGAGGCTTCTTATTATGATAACCAATAATTCGCATGGTCCTAAATTATAAACAAAGCATTCATGGAAATTTGTGGTTCCTTCATCTCAACATCTGTGGTATGCATATCACTATCACGTGATGGGATTTCCTCATCTTCATCATTATTTTCTAAAACATGTATCTGGAGTTTCTTGCGAGTCAAAGTGTGAGATTGACTAAAAGGCTGTCACAAAAGTAACAAAGACCCTTAGCTCTTCTTTCTAGCATATGAGACAGACTGATACCAATTGATATAGAAGAGATAGTTCTAGGAACTGTAAGAAACTCGAAGAACCAAAAGTACTAGGGAACCTTGAACAAGAAGAGATTCAGAAGAGGTTTTATTGAAGAGAGTAGCAGGGAAAAGTTTTTTACAACAGTTGAAAAACTATAAATCAGAGAATGGCAAGTTTTCCTTTTATACAGTCAACTAAACACGACCACTTAACTGTCAACTAACTATCCCATATCACAATACAATGTTATCCATGTGATTAACAGATTTATCAAGTGCTTGTTATGACAATAATTTTTAAGTTAGGACTCAGATTCTATGTTAACCTTTCACTCCTCTCAAGTGAAAAAAATGAAGTTAGAGAGAGGTGGTGGCTTTGATTAGTAGCTGTCAAGATGAGCATGAAACCAGTACCACATCTTTTTCCTTTCTTTTTGAGACAATGCAGAGCCTTATCAGTCTTCAATTATGTACACCTTGTCCCTGCCACGTGTCAACACCACAATCATCTCTCAGATAGCATCCACCGTGTGCATGGAGAATTGGATTTCCTTGTTTGCGTTTCACATATTCAACAGCCAGAAACCTTAACTTGCAGACCCCCTTTTGAACTGGTCCCGTCTCCATTCACTCCGCACCATTATTAAGTACCATTTTTCTCATGCCATATTTGCTTTCTCTCCTTGTACTTCGACATGTCACTGTCCCTCTTCTTGCTAAAACCGTGCTACAACCTCTGTCACCAAACTCCTTAAGCCCAAGAGGGAGTTTCATCACTTTCTAATTACCATCTATTTATAGCTTCCATTCAACCAATTATAGAAACCAGCTTTTTCCTTAACCAAAAGACAAAAACAAGTCTTTTTACCATAACTCAGGTGGGGTTCTTCCTTTTTCTTCATTTTACAATCAGTACTTCTTAGTTTTCTAGTTTGTGTCTCTTTGTTTACGTGTATGGGTTAGATAATCTAGTTCTATACTTGGAACATCTTTCTAACTGTCAGTCTCAATTTTTTCCCATTTTGGTTGATCACTGTTTGGTAATTTTTCTAGTTCTTGACTGTATTTTATAATTTCTTTTTCTTTTTCTGTTCTTGTGAGCGTGTGCTTTCAACTGTAATAGGAAAGTAATTTTCCATTCCAAGTCTCCTTTTGAACATTCGGTTTTGTGTTTTCTAAGGTTCCATTTCATTGGGTGTTTCTCCCCTTGGCGCATGTCAAGTTCAACACTTTGGCTTTCTTTCTTTTTAGTATTATTTTATTTTCTTTCACTTTGAAACTTGATTACTGAATTGGCTGAACTATGCAGATTATCTTATTTTACTTTGCTTGTAAAGTTTGTTTTCGAAGCCTAAAGTTCCCCCCTCTCTTGTTCAAGGTGACAACTGGTTGGTGAACAATGAACAACACTATTCCAGGTTGGGATTTTGA
This sequence comes from Phaseolus vulgaris, assembly GCF_000499845.2. Taxonomy (NCBI): domain Eukaryota; kingdom Viridiplantae; phylum Streptophyta; class Magnoliopsida; order Fabales; family Fabaceae; genus Phaseolus; species Phaseolus vulgaris. The sequence continues at coordinate 54,109,154 of NC_023752.2, forward strand.
GAGTGATACATGTCTCACCAACCAGAGAAAGCCCACAGGGTGTGTTATCTATCTCTGTCAAAGCAAGATACTGTCCCTATTAACTTTTCCTTGATTATTATTCTCTATTTGGTCAATTTATTACAGGCTGGACCAAGAACACGTAGAACTCCTATGGCAAAATGGGCAAGTAGTTATGCACAGCCAACAAAATAGGAGGCTACTTGGGAATTCATCCAACATGAGACAGGTGCAGAAAACTGCTCAATCGACATTAAGGGCCAGTGGGCCGTATGAGAATTCAAACAACTTGGATCAAGAAGAGGCAGCCCCATGGATCCAATACCCTCTTGATGACCCTTTAGAACAAGAATTTTGTTCAAACCTTTTATCTGAGCTACCACCACCTTGTGAAGTTGAATCTTATTACATGCCAATCAGGCAATTGGAAGAGGAAAAGTTTGCCAATATTTTCTCCCCTAGTGGCCCCCATCATCCTCCTTCACCTTCACAACCACTACCATCTAACATGAAATCCTCCTGTGTTCAGGGACTCCAAGAGAATCCTATGCCTGCTTCAGGATTTCATGTTGCTGATTCATCTCAGAAAATCAATGACTTTGGTGCATCACGGAAGGTGCTAAATTTTCCTCACTTTTCAGCACATGTTTCTTCAACATCTCAAAAACCTAGAGCTAAGCTCTCACAAAGTGAGGGTAGAGAGCCCTCAGTGATCACGGTTGGTTCAAGTCACTGTGGCAGCAATCACATCCCTCAGGACCAAGATGTAAACTGGGTTTCAAGCAGTGGCGTTTGGACCACCACTAATAATATCACTTTATCTTCCGAGCCTGAAGCTGTAGATTGTATCCAGAGACCAATTCCTAGGAGTGAGAGAGGAAAATCAGAGATGATTGAACCAACTGTGACTTCATCTTCCGGTGGCTCAGGCAGTACTGGTATTGGAAGAACTTGTTCCCTATCAACAAGAGACCATGGCCAAAAGAGAAAAGTGACAGAAGAAGAAGCAGTAGAGGAGCAAAGTGAGGTCATACTCTTGCTCTTTCTCTCTCCATATTTACCTTCATAATGCATGCTTGCTTTTTTCCTTGAATTTTTTATTGAAGATTTACTGTGTTTGATTATCATCCACCCACACACATGCATATGAGAAGAAACCATTACTTGCTTTTACTAATCAGCATGTAAAACACTCACTTAGTCCATAATTGAACTAAATGACGTGTGTGATTCGTATAGCACTGACTGTATTACTCAAAGGAAACAAAACTTTGTTACAGTTTGACTGATGAGCTGTGTTGTGTCTCCATGTGCAATAGGCCACAGAACTTAAATCAGCAGATGGAAACAAGTTATCTCAGCGGACAAGGCCTTCCAGAAAGAACCGTGCAGCTGAAGTGCATAATCTATCCGAAAGGGTATTTTTCTTGTAATTTTCGAAGTTGAAACTTGTGTTGTGTCAACTTTACTCTTATTACCAGCGTTTATTTTTTTATACAGAGAAGAAGAGATAGGATCAACGAGAAGATGAGAGCATTGCAGCAACTTATACCTAACAGTAACAAGGTTCCTTATCATAATGCTTGTTGACTTGTCACTATTTTAACTTTTCTGTGGAGATGCATGCACCTCGTCGAGAAATGATACATGAACATTTATGTGCAACCAGACACCTTAAAACAAAGAAAATGTAATAAATAAAACAAGAAATACACTATATATATATATATATATATATTTAACAGGTTTCATGTATTATTAGTTAGTAAGAAAGAGTGATAATATGTTGACAATCTTATCTATTATAAATTTAAAGTGAAACAATTTTTGTTGAATGTTTTGTTGAAATGAAGTAATTTTGAAATTTTCTCATATTTATCAGAGTAATTTGGTATTTTTGTTGTACTGATGGAACTTTCAGTAGCACAGTAGACACTATACACTTTCTTTGTTTGGAATAGTTCTACTTTTCATAAGATTCAATGATGGATGGTGTAACTACTAACGGTTGTACGTGCAGACAGACAAAGCATCAATGTTAGAAGAGGCAATCGAATACTTGAAATCACTTCAGTTTCAGCTGCAGGTACAATATGATAATACACTCTCACTCTACTGCTAGTAGAATATACATTAATGTGTAACAAAAGTTGTTGTTGTTGGTGACAGGTAATGTGCATGGGGGCTGGCATGACACCAGTTATGTTTCCAGGAATTCAGCACTATATGTCACAGATGGGAATGGGAATAGGTGGACCTTCTTTGCCTTCCATTCACAACCCAATGCAATTACCACATGCTCAACCCATGTCTCTCACTCACCCTCAGATGCCAAACCAGAATCTAATGTGCCAAAATCCAGTTTTGGGTGCCTTCAATTACCAAAATCAGATGCAAAACCCATGCCTTTCAGAACAATACGCACGTTACATGGGTTACCATCTCCTGCATAGTGCCTCTCAGGTGAACACTAAATTCCTTTTTTCACTTTCTTCTTACACATGTAAAAACTACCAACTCCTTTTTTAAGGCATGCATGTTACGTAAATTTAGTCAAAAAAATACAAATTCATAGTGTTTCTGGTAGAGAAATAACACCTAGAAAATTATTGAAGTTCACATTGAAGCCTTAGCAGTAAAACAAGCCATCACTCACACTTGAATTTTCTTTAAAGGAAACACTATTTTTTGAATTTTTTCTCTATTGTATTTCTTTCTGTGATGCATATTATAACTGAGAGAACATCTTATTTATAGGCTTTAAGAAGTTTTTCTAGAAAAATCTGCATTATGACCTTAAAATCCCACTAACAATATAATTAAAATTTCACTCATAACTTTTTGACCTTTCACATATCCAAACTCTCATTCTACTATTTTATAGTAACTTTTAATTTTAAAACTCACAAATTACATTAAAGTTTATTCAACATTAACAATCTGCCAAAAAAAAAAAGACGAAGTTTTTAATAGTTCTCTAGGCTATCTCCGAAACATTTTTGCTCATAATCTCATTGTGTGTTTAAATGAGTTGTAGTTAATTTTTTATGTTAGCATGTTGGTTTTTTGTTGCAGTCAATGAATAATGTATTGAGATATGGTTCCCAAGCAATGCAACATAGTGAAACAATGATTGCAGGAGGCAATAATAGCAGCGGACCCATGAGTGGAACAGCTAATGTTGATGATGCTGTTAGTGGCAAAACTGGTACGCCACTACATATACATATAACTTTTTTTCGATCTTTATACATTCATTCCCTTTTTTTAAAGGACAAGATTTAATAAATTCTTACAAAATTAAGTAATTTCATTTTTAAAAATAAAAAAAATAACGTGAAAGAGCTTCCTATATGTCTAAATAAGATTTAATGAATTCTCTTTCTTTCATTTAAAATTAAAAGGAAAAAAAAAGTCATTTTACATGGCTTATACTTCACTTTTGATATTTTATTTTAAACTTAAATTTTAAAATAGAAATTAAAAATTAATGGACTAAACGCATCTTTCAATTTGGCTTACGACAAATTAAGGATAAAAATAAAGAATAAAATATATTGTTTTAACATATATGTACAGGTAGTTAAATTTAACTTTAGTATTTTAAAAAAGTTTTATTCTTCGTAAATTTTAAAACCTTTAAACATAAAGAGAAAAAAAAGCTTTATTCTTCGTAAGTTATGATAATGTTATATCAAATATAATGTCATGTTACGTGACATCTCATAGTAGTCACTTGACATAATCAAATTACTACATGACATGACATGTCACTAGTGACAAAACATTTTTAAAATTCACGAAAACTAAAATTAAAAATTTACAACTAATACATAATTTAGTTATACTCAATTAGGTTGACTGAAACATGTTTAAATCAAATATCAATTATAAATCTCAGTTAGAATTTTTATCACCGGAGCAACTTATACACCTTATAACCACGGTTTTCACCTATTTTTTTTCAAATAAACACTAAAACTATTATACATCTTAACTTTTAAAAAGTTAAATAAAAAACTATAAAACTAAGTGCAAAGTTATTTTTTAATAATAGTAATTTTTAACTTATTTTATTTATTTTATAAATATTTATGCTAATTTAAACATATTCTTATTACATTTCATAATTAATTCAAAGTTGGTAATTGTGTTTGTGTTTTCTTCCCTTTCCATTCCTTATTACTTCATTTTTTTTATCACTTTCCAGGTTCTTCCACCTTTAACTGAATAGTGAAGAACAATACCTAAAAATTATCCAATTGGGGTAATTAGCTATTGGAGTACGTGAGCCCTAGAAGCATAATGTGCTCCCATTTTATGTAGTTTGGAGATGATGGAGCAATTTAAAGTTAATTAATTATGTTTAACTTCTGATAAATTAGATCAGTTTATTGTGGCTAGGTAGGTACGAAAAGAGCTCCTAGGGTAAGGATCCATCTGTAATCTTCTATTGTTTGTAGATTAAAGTTAAAGTTAATTAATCTAAATTAACACTAAAAATATCATGAAATAAAAACTAATCTTATAAAAAATATTTAGTTGTTATAGTGACTAAATTAAAGATGATTTTAGAAACTATTTTTTTCTAATTTCTAAATTAATTTTTATTATTGTTAAATAGTTTCTAAATTGGTATCTAATTAGCTACCAAGATTTTAACTACCAATTATTTATATTCTGAATTTGGTAGAAAAACTTTGGTAGCTAATTAAATAATAATTTAGAAACCATTTAACAATAATAGAAATTAATTTAGAAACAAAAAATATTTGTAGTCTCTAAAATGTCTCTAATTTAATCACTATAACAATTAATTATTTTTTGTCTCTAAAATTATTTTCTATTTTATGATTTTCTTATATTGTAACGTGTTAATACTTCTATATCAATTTACCTTTAATAGTTATTATACTTTATATCAATGTTATAGGTTATGAAAAAAAGAATGATGTTTTTTAACTTAAGAGGTTAGTTTAGATTATAAGAGAAACACTTGGTTTGTCTATAATGTATAGAGATAGAATAATAAAGATTATAGATTTCGAAATTTTAAAACTAAACTCTTCAATTTTTCAATTTTAGTAATAGAGAAAAGAGTTAGTAAAAAATATTTAATGTAAGAGACACTAAAAAATACTATAAAAAGACAGAATTTTCAAAGATTTTGAAAAGGGAGAATCATTAGATACTCATATATACTAATTAAAACCACTAATAAAGAAAGTAATTTTCATTGTTATTTTTTACATTTAAAATTTATTAATGAAAAAAAATCTATAACCCCTTACATATATATATATTCCTTTAATTTTTTGTACTCATTATAATTTCCATTCATATAAAAAAAATCCCAACTTGGAATCTTTGAGTTAGTGACATGACATTCCTTAACCTATGCAAAGCTAAAGTAAACATCGGCATAAGTTTCTTTTGAAACTAGAAATTCCACTGATTTTTTTAAAAATAAGAATATGTTCTGTAATTGTGAAAAAAAGTCATTTAATAATAAATTGTTATATATTTTCATAAATTTAGTAATTTTATACTAATTATTTTAAAAAATATAACAATAAAGTATGAGTAATAACATAAAATTATTTTACATTATTTTAAATTCTACCTATTTTTCCTTTGTCACAGTGTGTTGTACTTGAAATATAGAATGGCATCAAATCCCACTGTGATATGTTTTTATGATATTCTCCCTTTCATTCATTCCATTTTCACACCCATCACCATCTTCTTTCTCCACCAAAATCGTACACCCTCTAATTTTTTGCTCAAACAGTGACAAACTTTAGGATAAGATCAGCAATGAAAATCATGATATTTTTAAGCAACCAAATTGATTATTGGTCAAAATGTGTGAAACACAGACATTGAAAATGACAATGATAGAAGGCAAAGATGAGACCCACATAAGGGAAGTGTAATAACTAGAACACAAGAGATAGGTGAATGATTAATTTATTATCATGTCATTCAACTTGGTGCTTTGTACATTATTTTCTTCCTTTTGGGTTTTCCCACACACCCTTCTCTTTCTTCAAGTTTCATGTTGGAAAAAGATTGATATCAACTCACTACAACTACTTTTTCCCCATTATTTGCTGAAAATATTATTTTCATTGTGGTGTTTATAATAATTGTAGCCTAAAAATTGAACTTCGAAGTCAACCCATGGAATATTCATATTGTGACATGATAAAACTAAATTATCTAATTGTGATTAATAGTAATTGTGATTAATAACTGAAACTTCCGACTTTCAACTTATCTCAATGATAAAGTTGGAATCCAACCTATCTTGAATTCTTCTTTTTTTTATTAAATTTATTTATTTCGTTGAAATTATCACATCAACTAAAAAAATCATGATTTTCATAATATATAAGTTGAGATTATTTTATAAGATTAAATTTTAAAGCGTCTCGACACACCGATAATGAAAATATAATATAAAAATTAATCATAATTTAATAGTGTAATTAATTAATAAATAAAATGTGATAAATACCTTTCATAATATAATTATCAACACTTAGATGGTATTGGATCAACTTTAATCATAAGTCCAAAAATAACCACTATATATAAATATCCACCCTCTCAAAGGTAAATTTTAAAACTTGTACTTTTATCTGAAACTCTTACTAAACCTAAAAGATAAAAATTCAGAAAGATGAAAATAAGATAAAATAATCCTAAAAACCAAAGATCAATAAAAAAATGTGTAAGAAATATCCAACCTAGTAATAACTATGTTAAATATAGTTGAAGACGACAAAAAGACGTGTAAAAAGTATTGAACTTAATAATAACTATATTAGATATAGTTGAAGACTCTAATCATTGAGTTTCTTTTTCTCTGTTTATATAGTTTGCTCTTGTAGCAATACTGATGGATGAGTTTTTGATTCTTGCCATGAAATATACATGTTCATTACCTCTATAATTTTCTTAGGGTTGTTAAACCGTGTAAAAGTGTATGTTAGTTCTTTTGTGTAGTTTTGTCATTATCTACTAACTCAAAAATAAAAGGTGGAGTATTCATCTTAATTTGAACTAACATCTTTTTTTCATTTTATTTATTCATTTATTTTAGTTACCTCATTTTTTAAAACATCATTTATCTCTTTTAATTCTAATGAAATAAAGTATATATTGACAATCATAATCTTTATTCCCTTTGAATATGACGTTTTAGAAATTAATTTTTTAATTGAAATATTTAATGATAAAATATGGTTTTTATTGAGAATTTTAAAAATAATAGAAATTTATAAAAGCAATTTAATAATTTTAAATTTCACTTAAAAATTTTAAACTTTCTATATTTTTTTTCTCTCTCTTAAATTATCTTTCTATTCGTTTTCTTTCTTTAGTCCTCCTTCGCAAATTACCTTTAAATTCCCTAAGAAAATAATCATAACCAACATGTTACTAATGATTCCATTAAGGACACATTTTGAATATAATTAAAGTTTGTGTTAACACTCATTCAATGAAAGGGGTAACCTCAGGGCAATTAAATAACACATATCGATGTGCTTGAGTTCTTTGCATGTGTTATTGTCCTTCAACAACGCATCAAAGTTTGTATTTCCTTCACCATGCAACATATCATCTTGAGTACCCTCATCAATGTCATCATCGTAATGCCCCACAAACCCAAATGCATCGTTCGACATGTCTTTCATTGGATTACGAGATTCTATGAAATCTTCAATGACATGCGCATTTGTAACAACCACAAACTCATTTTCACTTAGTCCTTCACCGTGCATATACCAAGTTTGGTAGTTTTGAGGAAAAGTGCTACATGTTAAGTGTTCTTGAACTACATCCTGTTTGCCACTTATTGAAACCACACTTTGAACATGAACACTTTATGACAACACCATTAGCATGTCCAAAAGCAAATTCCAAAAATTCATTCAAATCATTTGCATATTCAATGGTGTTTCGTGGTTTAGAAATCCAACTTTTATCAACTGGCATGACTACAAAACAAAACACCATAACAAAAAATTACTTATATAAATGCGTTAACTATATGAAATAGTTAATCGGAACCTACATTTACCAAACTGACTTTTGGTAAATTTTATGAATCATACAAACAAAAATTTAATTTTGCAAGTACTTGAATCATACAAGCAATTAGTACCCTTGAAAATAGATCTGGATGTTTGAACATAAAATTAGATCAAAACCAATTTGCAAATTTCATAATTTCTGAATCATTCTATAAATAATCATTATCAAATAGAGAACATGTTGATCATGCAAACAGTTTTTCAAGATTTCAGCAACACTAACCACTGTAGCAATAGTTGGACAAAAAAAAACAAATAAAAAAAATTAGAGTAGAAAGTTAAACAAAGAGCAAACATTACAATAATAAAAGAACCATTACACCAATCAAGTTTTGTTGTCATGTTATGATTATTATCATACTTAATAATATGATTATTAATATTAATATAATTAATAATATAAAAATTATTAACATTATTCATATATTTAATATCATTAATATTATTATTCAAATTAATAACATTTTTAATTCTTATAATAATGTTATTAAATATTAATATTATTAAATATTATTAATATTAGTAATATCATTAATATTATTATTATTATTCAAATTAATAACATTATTAATTATTACAATAATTTATTAAATAACATTAAATATTAATATTATTAAATATTATTAAATATTAATATTATTAAATATTAATATTACTAAATATTATTAATATTATTAAATATTATTAATATTATTAATGTTATTAAATATTATTAATATTATTAAATATTATTAATATTATTAAATATTATTAATATTATTAATATTATTAAATATTATTAATATTATTAAATATGATTAATATTATTAAATATTATTAATATTATTAATATTCAAATTATTATTGTTATAATTATTATTAAATTTCATTAAGATTATTATTATTCAAATTAATAACATTATTAATTATTACAATAATTTTATTAAATATTATTAAATGTTCTTAATATTATTAATTTCATTAATATTATTAATTTCATTATTATTATTGTTATTATTATTATTATTATTATTATTATTATTATTATTATTATTATTATGATAATAGTTGGTAGGTAATAGAGATCTGTGGGTACTAGTATTAGTTCGTATGTAATAAAGATTCGTGGGTAATAGTTGGTAGATAATAAATATCTATGGGTAATAATTCGTAGGTAATAGAGATTTGTGGCTAATAGGTTGAAGGTAATAGAGATGTGTGGGTAATAACTGGTAGGTAATAAGATATGTGGGTAAAAGTTGGTAGGTAATAAAATCTGTGGGTAATAGTTGGTAAGTAATGCTGAATTTACCTACATATTCAGATATGTGGGTAATATTCGTAGGTAATGTTGCTCGTGGGTAATATTCGTAAGTAATGCTGAATTTACCTACAGATTTAGATCCGTGGGTAAAAATCCATAGGTAATACTGATTTTTTTTTTAATGGATTACAATGAGAGTGAAGGTGAGGGTTTACGAAATGGGGTTGAGAAGGGAACGATTACGGTGAGAGTGAGGGTTTAGAGGTTCAATGAATGAGGAATGTGAAGACTGAAAAAGGATGAGGGTGAGAGTGAGGGTTCAGAGGTTTAGTGAATGAGTAATGTGAAGACTGAAAGAGGTATATTTTCGAAGACTGAAAGATGGGAATATGAAAAAAAAATTGGAAAAAGATGAAGGTTACGGAGAGAATGAAATGCGGGAGAAATTTTATTTCGAAGGATAATTATGGCGATTCTTCATGTCACATTTCGAATGAACATTATGGTACCTACAAAGTTGTCGTATTATACAGTTAATTGTGGCGATTTTTAATATAAATTGAATATTGACCCTAAATGTACGGACAAAAAAGTAATTATACATTTTTTAAATATTTTAAGAGATTTTATTTTAAATTGAGTACTTAAATTAAGCATTTTAGTTTAAGTTTTCTTCTGAACTACACCAGTTCTATAAAACGTGTTTCTTAATTTTTTTTTTATATATCACCAAATTTTAAATATTGAACAATCTTCATTTCATTAATTATATTGATACTATATGAATCCAAAAGATAAAGATTCTCATAATAAAAAAACACAGAAAAATGAAAAATATAAAAAATTTCACAAAAAAAGTTCAATTATAGAAATGTGGTTCTCTTTGTATTGTTGTAAGAGACTCATTTATATAGAAAATTATATTTCAGGTTGGGTGATAGAGCTATAGATGAGTCCATATGGGTGTGAGATATATGTTCATAAAACATTGCAAAATAAAAATAAAAAAATCAACTATTAGTTTAGTCTACATGGATAAAAGAAACATATTTATGTAAAAAATTACACCAAATGTTATACAAAATGCTTGCATTTCTATCTACACGAGTGGGGAAAGAAGTTAATATAAAGAAATTAGACTAGACTACAAGAGTATGACAAAATTCACGTTGGTGTGAGAATTTCACTTATGAAAAAAATATTTTATATAAGATTCAACTATACAGTGTGCATTTTCATGGGTGTGATTCATATAAAAAAATTGCTCTTCTAATTAATAAAACTTCAATTTTTACCTTAATAAATGATTTACAAGAGTGTAGATGTTTTTTTTAGTGTTGTTGGGAGATATTTTGGGATGGATGCTAAATTCTTTGATTGTGTTTGGTGAAATACTTAAATGAAGTTATATTTTAGCTTTGTAAGTCTTAAGTGTGATTCCATTGAGGTGAGAAGATTTCTAATGAGTTAGGAGTGAGAAAAATAAAAGTACATTTATAGTTGGATCCAAACATAAATTAATATTAAAAAAATAATTACTATACATAAATTAATATTAAAAAAATAATGTTGGATATCTTATTATATAATTTTAAAAGTTCTCCTTTTTTATAATAAAAGATATAAATAATTAAACGTTTCTTCCTAGTTTTCGAAATAAAATATATTTAGGATCCTTAGTTTTAGACATAAAATATATTTAGGATTATTGCATGAAGGAATCAATAGTAAAAATATGTATAATTAAATATCCAGTGAGTGAAGTATACATAATGAAAATGTTATAAGATAAAAATAATTATGTGTATTAATTATTGCAGTTTTAATATGAATATAGAAGCTTAAGAATATTGAGATGTCAAGGTAAAAAGAGGGACACAAGCCATTTTAGTTACCAGAATATTGAAGCTAGTGAATGTGAAATGATACCATTCACCTAACTAATGGACGTGGGAGACCAAACAAGTTTTCTCCAAATGACATGAGTCAATTTGTAGAGTTACATAGTATTTGTAGAGTTATAAAAGCAAAATTTTATGTATGATACAAACAATGAAATCACAACAACAAAAGAATAATAAAGGTATAATTACTTTTTTTCCCCTTACATTTAGGATCAATATTCAATATACTACCGTGGTCATTAAAAAATTCAATTTGATCTTAATATTTTTAAAAATGTCTTTAAGTTGACCCCTTTTGTTAACTTTGGACTAACAACATTAGGTATTTTTGACATGGCATAGATAAATGCAAACATAGATTGTGATTTGTTGTACATGTAAGGCTTTCTCCTCCTCAACTATTCCTTCACCCCACCGTCTCCCATATGTGCTTCCTTTTTCAACTCGCCTCCATGCTTCGCTTCCTCACTTCCGTCGAGGCCGCACTGGTTGTTTATGGGGGCATTACAAAAAAAATGTGTATGTGGTAGCGATTATAATATGAAAGTTATTAAAAAATGCCACAATTATCTGTATAATACGACAGTTTCATAAATATCATAATTATTTTCTGAAATGTGACATTTAGAACCACCATAATTATTGTTCGAAATAAACACTCTACTGCAATTCATTCCTTCCATATAATTCCACATAATTCTCAAAATTTATTTCCTAAAACCTTTGAAATCTATCTTATCTTCGAAACCCTCTCTTCTTCTCTCTGCCACTCACTGTCTTTTCCCTGCCACTCTCTACTTTCTATCTGCCACATCCACCATCTTCTCTCCGCAATTCACTGTCGTCTCTCCGCCACTCACCATTTTCTCTCTGCCACATCCCTAACGTGGAACCCGTTTTCTCGCTCTTGTTTCACTCTCCACTCTCCATCATCTCTGCAAGTCCCCCATTCGCTTCCTACATTTCCCACACTTCCTCAAATTTTTAATTTCCTAAAACCCTATTCTCATATTCATTCCTTGATTCCCTAAAATTTCCGAAAATCCTTTGAAAACCTATTCCTAAAATCATTTGTTTCTTTGTCTTTCCCAATCTCCAATTCTTCGTCGTTTAACCTAGCCATCACTTGCACCTTCACCGCAACCCATTTTTCGTCAACCTCATCCGTACCATTCCTTTTTTTGCCAAAAATAAATATTTTTTAAAGAGGGACTAGCTTGGGCCTTAAAAGAGTAAACCCTAAATCTCATTTTCTTTTCTTATACACTCTCTCCATTGGCGTCACAGAAAGAAAAGAGAAGATAATGAAGTTCAAACCTAGGGTTTCCACTAATCGGCGCAAGAGTGGCAAGGCACATTTCACGACACCGTCAAAGACCCTGACACCCCCGATGACCTCAAATTGGTGCATTTGCATTTTCAATTTGTTTGATATTTTGGTGAAATCTCATTTTTGCGTTGAGATTTTTATGGAATTTCCTTCCCTCTCTATGAAGACTGAAGAAAAGTTTGTTTTCAAGCCCAATGATCTTACCTCCAACAACAAGCTCGATGTGGAGTTCAGATTTATAAAGAGTATTTTTTAACTTTTTGTTTTCATATTTTCTTTCCTTAAACCGGTTGTTTATATGAACTTTTTTTAAAATTTCTGGAAGTTATTGACCTCTGAAAGTTATTGAATTCACAATATCTCAGTAGTTTCATTGATACATCATATACATTACTTTTGATTGTCATTTTTTTGTTATGCTAGAAAAATATTTAGGTTATAAACACACTAAAGAGGGATCAGGCTTACCCTCAGGAGTAGGAAACATTTCATCACAAGAACAAGATGCATTTGTGCAACTTCTCATAACTCATGTGCCTGCATCATCTAGGATCAATTCCACGTATTCATTTACTTATTTCTATTTAAACTTCTTTTGTATTTTCACATTTTGTCCAATGACTTAACTCAACTGATTTTGAAAACAATTGTCTATATGTAACAAAATTTCAATGTATAGAATAATTGTACGTGGATAGTAATGATTAACCGCGCAAACCAAAGGTTCATATTATTATATTATAATCATGACTTGATGTTTAGTTAATTACCTAACTATGAGGACCACACTTATTTATGACTCTCACATGACTGGTTGGTTGTAGTTAGTTATGATTTTTTCCTTATATTAGAATGTATTGTTTAGATAATTCAAATGAATTATGCATAAGTTAGTACTTATAACTAATATGTCAATTCTTGCTTCCTATTATTTAAATATCTCAAAGTTTCATGAATTCTTAAAGTTAGAAAATGAAATTGGAAATATTATGACACAAGAAGCTGCAAGCATTGCGGACCAGTTTACATTTTGTCTATCATTATTCATGATCGTAAAAAAAGGACCAACTTTTGTTCTAAATAGCTGGATGTCTTAGTGCATGTATTTTACTTTATGAGCTTATCTTTCAAGAATTTGAGGAGAATTTAACTTGTGCATGTATTTCATATTTTATCCTTAGGGCTTCTTTAACTTTTTTTTGTTATTCTTGAGTTGCCACATCATGTAGCTTATCATGAAGGTGTGCCGAAACATTTTTCTAATTACTAGACGTGCCACAACGTTTTGCTTCATTTATTTTTAAAAAATTGGAAATTCATTTTGAACATATTTTTATTTATTCAGGCACCGAATGTTGGAAGTTGTGTTCTATCACCAAACCTGGATATTATGGGATCAAGTGGAGGCACCAAGATAAATTAGGACTATAGGACTTCACTTGTAATATGTTCACATATGAAACAATTGATACTTTGACAATTTAATTTACTTGTAGTTTGGATGAGTAGTTTAACATTATCAACTTTGTTCTTTCCATGAATGAATGAAGTCATCTTTTGATTATTATATTTATCAATTTTAATTATATTACTAAATTTAATTATATTATGTTTATGCTATGATTTAATTATATTATGAAATTTAATTGTGTATTAAAAGTTAATTATAATATGAAATTAAATTATATTATGAATTTAAATTATAAAAAATAATTGAATAAATGATTAAAAATTATAAAAATAAAAATAAATATTTAATACTTGAATTACGACAGTTGTAATAGTTATTATAAACATCATACTATACCGTATTAAGTGGGTTTTAAAACTGTTGTTATTTACACTGAAATTGATTTACCCAGTTTCAAAATTATGACATTTATAACTGACAAAAATTCCACGCTTAAATCGTCACTTTTTACAATGTACTATATGACGTCTGCTACTGTGGTTCGCAATTGACCGCCACATTATACTTTGTGGTGTTCAGATCGGTGGCGATTTGCGGTACCACCACACACGTATATTGTGACGGTTATAAACACCACTTTATACGAAAATAACCGCCACCACATATAAGTTTTTTTTGTAGTGGTGGAACACTATTGTTGGGCCTATCGTGGCAGCACCTTCGTTGTCATTATTTTTGGAGAAATTGTTTCTAGTCCTTTCCTAGATCCTTTTATCAAGGCACACATTTCAAAATTTATCTTCACAGAACCATGATTGTTTACTATTAACATTGCCTTTGATGCATTAACTACTAGCTATGCCTATATAGTAAGTATGCATTTTACTTAAAGTATATGTTTTCTAATTCTGGGCACAGGATATAACTTCCCTTCATCACCTAAGAATCTTGTTCTTGTTGTGGGGACACATGTGCAGATAGATAAATGGTCTTTTGATGGCAAACTAAGTAATCTTAGTTGTCGACAAAAAAATGGTCTTTTGTTGTTATCTGCACCATTTTTTCTCTCAACCCTTTTTCACCAATTATTTTACTTAATAAGAAATCAAGAAATGGGTTGCAAGATCTGAACATAAGAAAAAACAACTTTAACCATAAAAAAGGAGCAACTTTGTCCATTCGAAAAAGATAAATTTTGTCATAATTGAGGGAAAAAAATACTTACAAACTAAATTGATAGGATAAAATTCAATGAAATTTAAATTTATAGAACTTTATCCTAGACAAAAATATATTGTTGTAACTTTAAAATCTATTTTCAGACATCTGCATGAAGAATATAAGAAAAAAAATTAAGTCAGAATTGATGATACAAGAGTATGCTACTGGTTTTGGTTTAGTTTGTTTGAAACATTGATCATAATGAAAGAAATTATGTTTGTGTCAATTAACAAGAAAGAGAGTTGGAATTGTAGGCTTGAAAAAAAAAGGTTAGAAGTGACACATAAGCTTGAGGCCTTTGATTGTATGGTATCATACAACTCAAGGAAGTAGAAACCCTTTGTTCCATACCCTTTCTATTCTAGTGTTGTTGACCTTTCCACTAACAACAACATGCATGTTTTGCGTTGTGCCCTGAATGGCCAAACGAGGCACATGATCAACAGAGAAGTGATGGAGGCACTGGGAAAAGGAGGGGTTATTGTGAATGTGGCAAGATGGGCTGTGATAGATGAAAAACAATTGTTAAGGTGTTTGATGGAAGGGGAAATTGGAGGTGTTGGTTTGGATGTGTTTGAGAATGAGTCTCTTCTTTCTCAACTCTTCTTCATAAGAAATCAAGAAATGGGTTGCAAGATCTAACAAAAAGTTTATGAGATGGGAAAGGTAGAATGTAGGGAGCAGAGGCTTTGATGGTGAGGTGGGTGAGGTTCCTAAGGTGGGGGTAGACGACGGAGATGTTGCAGAGGCTCTTAACGAAGGTGAGGAAGCTAAGCATGGAGGTGAGTTGGGGAGGGAAGCACGCAGGGGAGATAGTGAGGTGAAGGAGGAGGAGACCTACATGTACAACAAATCACAATCCACGTTTGCACTTATTTGTGCTATATCAAAAACACTTAACGGTATTAGTCCAAAGTTAACATAATGGACTAACTTAAATACATTTTAAAAAATGTTAGGACCAAATTGAATTTTTGAATAACCATGGTAGTAAATTGAATATTGCCCTAAATGTAGGGACCAAAAAGGTAATTATATGAAGAATAAATATTGAAATAATTGTGTGGAAGCTTCATCTAAACAACTTTTTTTTTATGGTTCATTATCAATGTTACTTATTATTTAGACTTCTCAGTGTTGGTACAAAATATTCTTCAATACTCAAATCAGTATCCGATATTCGATGGTTAAGGACAATAAATGTTATTAATTGCTTACCTTGATTTGACATTGATAAGTTTATTTATGAAGATGTATTGAGTCCTCGTATCGGTGAGTTGAACCTTGATTATCACGAATATCTCAATTAATCCCTATATTAATTTGACATAAAAAACAATATATTATATATATTGTTGAAGAATATTTTCGAGTACCGCCACACACATATATTGCGATGGTTATAAACGCCACTTTATACGAAAATAACCGCCACCACATATAAGTTTTTTTGTAGTGGGGTGGAACACTGTTGTTGGCAGTGCACGTTATTCAAA
Organism: Phaseolus vulgaris; assembly: GCF_000499845.2. Taxonomy (NCBI): domain Eukaryota; kingdom Viridiplantae; phylum Streptophyta; class Magnoliopsida; order Fabales; family Fabaceae; genus Phaseolus; species Phaseolus vulgaris. The sequence goes on from NC_023752.2 coordinate 54,125,861, forward strand.
TTAATGTTATTATTGTGTGGGCTAATGCCACCATGGGGATCTCTTCTAGGGTGCATAGAAGAAGGAAAGTTCAAGCAAGCAAATTGTGTCGGCCGAAGGAGCGAATGGTTATGGGAGCGTAGATGCAGATGGGTATCATGGGTTGGTAGAAGAGAAACAATTTGTGTGATCCTCTCGTAAGGCCTAACCTTACTTGTGGGCCTATCGTATCCTAAGGTGGGAGAGGTAGACGACGAAGATGTTGCAGAGGCTCTTGACAGAGGTGAGGAAGCAAAGCATGGAGGCGAGTTGGGGAGGGAAACACGTGGGGGAGACAGTGGGGTGAAGGGGCAGTTGAGGAGGAGGAGACCTATGTGTACAAAAAGTCACAATCCATGTTTGCACTTATTTGTGCCATGTCAGAAGCACTTAACGCTGTCCAAAGTTAACAGAAGGGACCAACTTAAATACATTTAAAAAAACGTTAGGACCAAATTGAATTTTTTAATAACCATGGTGGTAAATTGAATATTGGCCCTAAATGTAGGGACCAAAAATATTATTATACGAATAATAAATATTGAAATAATTGTGTGGAAGCTTCATCTAAACAACTTTTTTTTGTGGTTCGTTATCAATGTTACTTGTTATTTAGACTTCTTGGTGTTGGTACAAAATATTCTTCAAGACTCAAATTAGTATCCGATATTCGATGGCTAAGGACAATAAATGTTATTAATTGCTTACCTTGATTTGACATTGATAAGTTTATTTATGGAGATGTATTGAGTCCTCGTATTGGTGAGTCGAGCCTGGATTATCAGAAATATATCAGTTAATCCCTATATTAATTTGACATCTCCTGTTAAATCCATGTTTAAGCGACCTCTCTCTTGCATGTATGAGATATTGTTGGTCATACCTAAACTATCTCCATTATATCCAAAAAAACAATATATTATATATATATATATATATATATATATTCTTGAAGAATATTTTCTAGTACCCTTATTAGAAAAGACAAATTATAATTAGAATAAAGAAAGAATATATAATTATCCTTTTGTCCCTATATTAAGGGTTAATAGTCAATTTACTATAGTTTGATCCTAAGGTTTTTTAAAAAAAGTATATAATTTGGTCCCTTGTGTTAAATTTTAATCAAGGATGCTAACTGGTGATTACGTGACATGCAGAATCACAATTTTATGCATAATGTCTCCACATCTAATTTTTATGCATAATGTCTCCACATCTAATCCATAGTATATTCTAACATCCTTCTCCTTTCTCACTCCATTCTCCCCATTAGAACCCTAACCCTTCTCAATCTTCTTCCTCATACTTCTCTGTAGTGCTTCTTTTCCAACTGGTTCTCGTGCAAGACCACCTCCAAGTTCATATATGGTTTTCGAAATTGAACCACACAAAACATTTATTTACATTAAATATAATAAAAATAACAATAATAATCATGGCACTGTGATTTGACATTTGAACCAAATCCTATGTTAGCGAGGAAGAAGATATGGAAGTAGAAGAGTCACAAATGTTTGTTGCTCATGAGGTTGACTCTGATTATGAGTTTGAAGCAGTTCTTCTTCAATTTCAGTGTACAATAAATTCCTGCTCAAGCTTGCCAAGCCCAATTATGGTTTCAATCCACCGTCAACTACCCTCCATCCTGTCTGTTTAACCTTCTCTTTCTTTCTTTCTTTCATTCCTCTTCTTAGATGTCCGTTGTTCGCTAATAACTATTTTTTATTTATTTCAGCTTTTGTGGCAAAGCTAGTGGTGAGAGAGGACGAATCAGAGTGTTTGGAACGTGCAACCGTTTATGGTGCCAAGCCTAATAATGTTTCGTTGGAGATTGAATTTTTCCACACCTTTTTTAGGTTTATTCTCAACCAATGTGAGAGGTTTTAAGATGTTGAGGTCGATTATTTAGGATTTGGAGTCAAATTCAAAAATGGAGAATTGAATTTCAAGTTCGAAATTGTGAAATAAGAAAAGACAAATGTGTTCAAATACATTCTAACATGTGTGCATTAACGTCGTTCATGTCAATCTTAAAAAAAATATCAAATTACATATTTTTTTAACAAATTTAAGACAATTTTTTTTTTTAAATCACATAAATTGTGGCTATTAATCCCTAATTGTGATTGGGTAGTTACAGCAGCAAGAGCCGTTGGAATTTTATATAAGGACAAAAAGGTTTAACCGTAAAAAAAAGAAAAAAGAAGGATGCACAAATGGCATATTGAGATTTGTTCTAAACTTGTTTTTCAAAACTTTGACACCAAGTTTGTGAGCAAGTTTTCCATGATAATTTTTTACTTAAAATGGAAAAAATCGACCGTTATATCATGATAAATGGTACGTTTGTAAATGACCTTCCAACTTAAATTGTAGAAATTCAGTGCCAATAAAAGATAAAGAGAGAGAAAATGGGTGGAAAAGGTAATTTTTGTGTGGAATTAATGAAATAGGAAAATTCATAATGTACCTATGTGAAAAAAAAGGAGTAGCGAGACACGTGGCATGGGCATGATGGTCATTAAATGAAATTATTATGATATAAACTTTCTTTTCCTTTTCTTTTTCTTTCTCTCCATTTTCTTCCAAACCAAACCCTCACGGTTCCTCTCCTCCTCCTTCTTCCTCCTGGCGATCCGATCCGGCTGAGAACGCTCCTTTGGCCTCTGCAAAATTAGCTGCATGAGCTGGTTTGGGAAGCTCCGTTTATTCGCCAATTTCAATTCCTTTCACTTCATCACTTCTCTTTTAATTTTTACCCTCCATTTTTCACCCCAATCCCCTTTTTCTCTGTTCAATTCCAACGCTAAAACCAATTTCCATCGTAATTTCCTCATACCGTCTCACTATGGACTCCCCATTCAAGAGTAATCATCAATTACGCAGAGGTTTCTTAATTCTTCATCATCATGCTGTTTTTTCAATTTTTTTAAATATATTTTTTGTGCTTTTGTTTGTTTATCGTGTCTGCAGTTCCAGTTTAATTTGATTTCGTTTTGTAGATATAACTGCATTTGCATGGAATTTGCTTTACAATACAGTAATAATGTGTTTTAACCAAATTCATGTTATAGAATGAAAGGGTAAATGTTAACGCGTGCATGCGGAGTTTGAACTTTCTAGTAGATCTAGGTTTAGGCTGGTATGGTTGGGTCTAGCAATTGAACATTCAAAATTTATCTTGTATTTTTTGGCGGAATAAGATTGAAATCTTAGGGTTGTAGATGACTAATATTTTTGGTGGGTTTTACTCTCAATTGCAAGGTTTTAGATTGTGGTTGTAGGCACGGTTTCGTCGCGTTCCTTGATGTTGTGGGAAGTTGCAGATAATACAGAAAACCGCTATTGTGCGGTGGAAATCTTGGTTGTGCACTGTTTTTCAGACAAAACCTGGCTTAAGTGCTTACAAATAAAGATTATGATCCTGATGGTGTTTTTAGTGCTGAATATTGAGTGCGATTGGGAAAGGGAAACAATGGGTTGGGTCTTCCCACCGAATTATAAACGCAGAAAGTCAAACTGAGCATTGCTTGTGTCAACCTTGTGCATCTGAGAATTATCTTTTTTTTTTCTTTCTGAAGTTTGCATCTATTTCTTTGTATATGCTAAAATGGACTTAGATCTCCCCTCCTTCCTTGTAGGCCTTTGCTGTGCAAATGTTGAAAAACAGCAGGGGAGGTCCCCTTCTGTTATTGTCATAGGAGGTGGCATGGCTGGGATTGCTGCTGCACGTGCACTTCATGATGCTTCATTTCAGGTATTCAGGCAAATAAAATATTTCACTATCTGGCATAAAAGTTTTAGTATGTTGGACTTGCTTGCTACTCTAATACTCAATTATTGATATGTTATCCAAGTCGTGCTTGTGGCTACCTGCATGATCCGTGTCTCTGATTTGCTGCATGGATTGCAACTAATAAAAATTAATTCTTCTGTGTGAACCTCGTTCTGCATCCCTCAGAAGTTTAAAGTTAATTGCAATCTATTTCATTGGAAAAATGTTAAACTGGTCTATCACTGTGTTATGTTGTGGCTCATTTTTGAGACGACATCTAGGTAAGGTTGCTTACATGAAAACTTTTTGTAATTCCTTGGAAACTATCCTGGTTACCAGGATACCGGGATAAATTCACTTGGATACGAATTGGATTTTTTTGTACATTGGTAAAAAAAAACCTGCAGAATTGTAGAAAATTAAAAATTCCAGAAAGTGACAAGAACAAGCAAGCATATATTTAGCAAATGAAGGGAGGCAACCTGTCCTTTTTTTTTTTTTTTAATTTTTCCCTCTTGATCATACACACTTTTTTACTTGTTATACCTTTCTGTCAGGTTGTTCTTTTAGAATCTAGGGAAAGACTTGGTGGCCGAATTCACACTGATTACTCATTTGGCTTTCCTGTTGACCTGGGTGCATCATGGTAATGCTCACACTCATTGCTCTCCTTTTTCTTTTTGCACATTGACAAGAATGTGGCATTTCTCCCTTTACCAGTATTAAAAGTGGCAGACAATGATTCAGGTTGCATGGAGTTTGCAAGGAGAATCCACTTGCTCCATTGATTGGGAAGCTGGGACTACCTCTTTACCGTACAAGTGAGGATAATTCTGTCCTTTATGACCATGATTTGGAAAGGTAAAATTTTATCTTTTATATTTAAATGATAAACTATCCATTTCTGCTTTATTTCCATGATTAATTGACAACTGTAGAGTATGTTTCGATTTATCCTCTGCTTATACCGAATAGTAGACATTACGGAATACAATCAACTTCTTGCAGCTATGCACTTTTTGATATGGATGGCAATCAAGTTCCCCAGGAGTTGGTAGCAAAAATTGGTGAAACATTTGAAGTGATTTTAGAAGAGGCAAGTCAGTTTATCTGATATATTGAATTTTCATTATTGGAAAAACAAATTTTCTGGAATACATTGCTTTTCTGATTCATTCTATCAATGATTCCACTTATTAAGAGCATCAACTCTAAAGATTGACCCTGTTTAATGCAGACAAACAAAGTAAGAGATGAATTCAGTGAAGACATGTCCATACTTCGTGCACTTAAAATTGTTTTTGAAAGAAAACCGGAATTGAGGTCATTGTTGGCATATGCCATTCTTTAATTGCCATTTTTTTTATTTTCTTGAAGCACAAGTAATGTATAATTTAACTTTCTCTGTTTGATGCAGGTTGGAAGGGCTTTCCCACAAAGTGCTGCAGTGGTATTTGTGCAGATTGGAGGGCTGGTTTGCTGCAGATGCTGATGCCATATCACTGAAATGTTGGGATCAGGTAATTTGACAAAACCCAGTTCGAGATGTTTGGGTTCCGTTATCTATATGTTCATTTCATGGCTGATGCTATTGAAATTTGAATTGCACGACAAATCATTGATTGGTGGGGGGCTGAAGTGAAATGAGAAACTTTTTCCTTTTCAGCCGTCTATTGTAGTTATATATATATATATATATGCTTGTAGTTCTAGAATAAAATGTTGGTTGTAAAATTTAAAACCCAGAATTATGCCCTAAAGGTTTGAGTTTGAGGTTAAATTACAAGGTGTGCCATTTACACTTGTTTTGTAAAGTATATTAGATTAAAGGATGCATTACGAGATGGATAAGTGGCTTCATATGGTGATCCTAGTCACATGTTGCCAGTTAACTGTTAATTATCACACGCATCAAACTTTTTGGTCTGTAACTTGTTCTTCCCTTTTTATCTGCATACAGGAAGTATTGCTACCTGGTGGTCATGGTCTTATGGTCAGGGGTTACCAGCCTGTTATAAATACCCTAGCTAAGGGTCTTGACATTCGCCTTGGACACAGGTATATAATATTAGTTTGAAGTTAGGTTTTGGAAATCTGTGACCCCAGTTATGTTCCTTAACTAAATTTAATGCATTGATAATACATCTTCTCAGGGTAACAAAAATAGTTAGGCAACATAATGAAGTAAAGGTGACAGTGGAAAATGGGAAAACACTTGTTGCAGACGCCGCTATTGTTGCTGTGCCGCTTGGGGTGCTGAAGTCAAAGAGCATACATTTTGAGCCAAAGCTACCAGACTGGAAAGAAGCTGCCATTTCTGATATTGGAGTTGGGATTGAAAATAAAATAATTTTACACTTTAAAAATGTTTTTTGGCCAAATGTGGAATTTTTAGGAGTAGTTGCAGAGACATCATATGGATGCAGCTACTTTCTTAATCTGCACAAGGCCACGGGTCGTCCTGTCCTTGTTTACATGCCTGCTGGGCAGCTGGCCAAAGACATTGAGAAAATGTCTGATGAAGCAGCTGCTAACTTCGCTTTCATGCAGCTCAAAAAGATCCTTCCAGATGCTTCTTCACCGGTAACCTTGATAATTCTAATGTTTTATATTACGTTTTTACTGTGCAAGAAAAATAAAAGCTACATACAATCCATATTTATTTAGGTGGCGGACTCTTGAGTTTTATTCATTGTAGTTCCTAAACTAATATTCTGACAATTTTCAAATACGGTTAAATTGAATTCTTGACTACCGGTTGGTGTTTCTGAGATGTAATTTGTTTGAATTATGCAGATTCAGTATCTTGTGTCTCGATGGGGTACTGATATTAATACGTTAGGTTCCTATAGCTACGATGCAGTTGGAAAACCACATGATCTGTATGAGAGGCTACGGGTCCCTGTAGATAATTTATTCTTTGCGGGGGAAGCAACAAGTATGCTGTATACGGGGTCTGTGCATGGTGCATTCTCTACTGGAATGATGGCTGCTGAGGACTGCAGAATGCGTGTCCTGGAGCGATATGGGGAGCTAGATTTGTTCCAGCCGGTATTGGGAGAGGACGCTTCAGTCATACCACTCCAGATCTCGCGTTTGTAATCTCAGAAGGCATTATACACCCCCCTTCTGCGTGCCATCTGTTGTCAAATGCTGTGTTCAACTCTTGATGTATACCTGGGAGGTGCCGTGACTCCTAGAGTTTGATAAATCTCATGAATGCGCAGAAATGAATTATTAATTTGGAAAGACATGCGCCAACATATAGTTGTAGTCGTATGTATTGCTGACACATTGCAGCTTGCTTTGCTGTCTTAAAGCTCTATTCTTTTTAGGACTTATTTTATCGTAGTAGAATCTCACACAATCATTGAGTAGACCAGTAGGATATCCCATGATTATCAAACTTGCAAGTTAATTCGATAACTCTTCTGAGTTTAGGTTTTCACTCACCCTTTCCATGTTAACTTGGAAGCAAACTCGAGTTTGGAGCAAATTCGGTAGAATCAAAAGCAAACTCAGGTTTATAGAATCGGAAGCTAACTTGATGAACTTGCAAGTCTGCAGCTAAGTTGGCGAGTTCATAGGGTATTTTTTATAACCCAAAACGATTGATCTTATTGCTTGCGTAAGGGTTCACATTAAGGTTACGTTCATGGTTGCCAATCTCTGTTCGTTGTTGTCGTCTCTCTCTGTTCGTTGTCGTCAGTTTGTGTTTGTGGTTTCGTTCGTCTTTGTTCGTGGTTGTGTTAGTGGTCGTCAGTCTCAATCGTTTGCATTGCTGTCACCACTGAGTGGTCGTCTGTGTTTTGCGTGGTTAGAAAACACCACCAAGAAGGATACAAACGTTTCAAGCAAATAACCAATTAATATGGTTTTTTGATAGGGACTTTGTTCTTTCCTTCTGCAGATTTTCTTTTAATTGAAAATGGTTGGGGGAGGTCCGATTAACGCAGACAATTGCATACATATTTTGCATAGTAGGCAGAGATTTAGATTTTTTTTTTTAGTTTTATAATATTTCGTTTTTTAAATTCATGTCTTTTTTAAGGTATGTGTGGATCAAATTTAACTTTAAAAAACTTATGTTTTATAATATTTGTGTGAAATTATTTATTTGGGATAATTTTGAAGTTATATGATTCTCATTTATTATTAAATATAGTTATTTTAATATTATTGACTTATTTATTTTAATTAATTGTATTATTAAAATATTATTTATTAGAAGTAAACTTTTACGAGTTGAATTTATAGAGTTTCCACGGATTTACTTAAATTCTTGAGTTTAAGTTTAAGTTTTATTAGGTTCTCGTACTAGATTATGTATTGAAGTTTATTACTTATATAAATGTTATTTTTTTTTATTTAGATGTATTTGATCAAAGAATCTAAACATTAATTGTTTGTATATATATAATCATTTTTTTTTCAAACACTATGCCATCTAATATATTTTTATTATGACTGATCTACTTTTTTTTATCTCAATATTTTAATTAAATTATGACAAGTATTACTAAGTTATTGATTTACTTAAAAAAAAAATATTTTTTACTTAAAAAAAATATTTTTTGAATTAAGACGATGTAGCATCTTTACACATAATAATTTTAATCAATGCATTTATTTATTAAATGACGCGAGATGTTTTTTTGTGTTAAAAAATATAATAATAATAGTAATTTATCCACATTTTCATGACTAGTAACTCTCCCAGTCTGATAAATTATAAAGTAAATGGTTGGTCTAAGGATATTTTTAATCGTCAGCTTTAAATTATACAAAAAAAGGTATCTCACATATTGGTAACGTTCAGGTGGTGGTCGCCTTTATAGCTCAATATAGGTCCCAGTAAAAGTAAAAATGATAAAATCAATTATTTTTACATTATATAAAAACAATTTATGCACATAATTAAATTTAGTAATCTATTTAGGAGCTTAACAAAACATCCTTCTAACCATAAGAAGTTGACAAAATTAATAACCAAGTTATATACGCAAGCAATTTTTCATACAGTAAAATACCACAAAGCGTTATTTTGGACAAAATATGCTGTATTTGCTAACTAAATATTCCCTTGCTCTTTAATTGATATATATGTTCAATATAAAGTTATATGTGCTACCATCAATTAATGAATTTTGGCTGAATTTAAACAAATATTTTCATAAGTATTTGCACGTGAATAAAAAATTAGTTAAATGTCTTCTATAATTTAAAGTCAATTTATACACTTTTTTATAAAGCTCTTTCATAAAAAAATTCCAAAATTTTAAATTGATATGCGTAAATTGATTTTAATTTATTAAAAACTTAAATTATATTATTTTTATCTTACATGTACTTATAAAAAAGAAGAAGGTAGTTAACTATAAGTGTGCATATTTTAGAGACACAAGCTGTAGTTTTTAATGTTCTAAACCTTTCGAAGACTAATTGAACGCACTAAACATGAAGGTGACGAAAAGCAAGAAAATAATTGAAAGAAATGGACAAAATAACATAGGCCTATGCTTTATTAATTCTTCAGTGGCATTATCAATTATTAGGATAGAGATGAAAAAAAAATTGGAATCTGAGAATGTGAAGCAATGGTTGGTACTCTACAATCATGCCCCACATGGCGTGTACACAAATATAAATAACTTTTGGTAACTAAAATTCCAAATTTTCCATTAACCAACCAAATTTTTTATCCAAACAAAAGTCAGGTTACTGCAAACTCATGTTTATTTAACATTGCTTTTATAAAATCTTGTTGATTCAAGATCAATTCTACAAACACATCTAAACACAAACTGTATCACATACTTGTGCTGACAGTGAAATTTGGGTTTCATTATTACATATTAGATTCTCAAAATTAGGAGAAGATTGATAGAGAGAACAAAGTCATCAACAACATCCTTTTGGTACCCCTACACCAGATTCCCATTCAAATGAGATGCATTCCTACCAAGCCATGAAGAAAAAAGATGAATGCCTATGAGTCAGTAACCAGTTCATCTAAGGTGTCATTTTCTGCTGCTCTCTTGATGCGAACAACAGCCTTTTCAACCTGAAAAGAATTAAGATTTGGTTCACATCTTTTCTCATGTGACAAGCAATAATGTAGTGTAACACATAAGATGTTACTAGTGTGAAGTTTTGATTACCTCTGCTTGCCAATTTGTTCTGGCAGTCAGAACTATTAGAGTTGCTGTCTGTATAAGAACTCCAAGGATCATTCCCCACCAAATACCCTATAAAAATTACAAATACATTGCATGAAATTTATTCTTCACAAACTTAAGAAGTGAGAGTTGGATGAATCAGTGACAGAAGTGTTCCAAACTTACATCAACTCCTAAAGAAGTTTTAAAGCCAAGAACACATCCAACAGTAAGACCAACAAAATAGTAAGAACCCAAGTTTACATAAGCCACTACTGCTTGCCATCCACTTCCAATTGCCACCCCTGAAATTTTCCAAGAAAAATTAACCATAGGAGGAATAAACCTAAGTTGGTGTCTATGCTTGTGTACCTTTTATGGCTTTATTACCTGAAAGTATTGGTTGAATGCCATTGAGGAAAACAGAAATGGCAAGCAAGGGAGTCAAGTGAGACACAGCCTCAATGACTTCAGAGTCAGAAGTGAAAAGTTTGCTCAAAACAACCCGGAATATCAAAATAATCGAACAGAAAATCACACTAATGAGTATGCTGGTTCCACTCACTACGAAGACAGAAAATTTTGCTATCCTTGGATGGGATGCTCCTAATTCATTGCTCACTCGGATACTGCAATCATGGATCATACCATTAGCAAACTTTTGACAGTTTTTGGAATGAAAAACACATTGTTTTGTTGCTAACCTGGCTGCTGTACTGAGGCCCAACATAAATTGCATGTCCCAGTTCAAGTAGTTCATACTGAAAGCACATTAAGATAGAGGTTATGGTTAGGCACAAAACCAGAAAAGATATTCCATGACTATCTATTAACATACCAAATTGAAATTGAGTCCAGTGAGATTGTGGGATTGGAGAGGAGTCCTGATATAAGCACCAGTCCCTGGCTGTACCATATCTCCAAACTACATTAAGATACCTTTTTTAGATTAGATTAGTAGAACAAATTTATGTAAATAATCATGTATCTATGCAGAGTAACACTATGTTGGGATAGAAGTTGAAAGGTATTTGGAGAATTTTAGTTATGTATAAAATAAAGAATGAAGATTTTAATGCTGAGAGTAAAAATACTTTAGTTTCTTTAACTGAAATCTACACATGTACTAGATAGTTCATACACTAACTTCTAAAGTGATTTTACTTATTTTAAAGCTACTTTCTCAATTTCTGTTAAAGTGTCCTTTAAGATTATTTTAGACAAACTAAAACATAATAAGTTTTCTTGAGTTTAATAAAATATTTATAAGATTTTTTTAATCTTTTTCATTTTTATATCACGATAAATATATAAATGAAAGTTAATTGAAAAGTAAGAGCATAAATGATAAAAAAAAGTAATCAGTATTGTTTTCAACTTTAAAAACCAGAGATATAGAGTTAAAAGTAATAGAAGGAGTACTTTAGAAGTTATGGCCACCTTAATTTTCATTTGGTCAACAATTGTAAATGGTGTATAGAAATTAAAACTCATTTATGTATAAAAGAATGTATGTAAAAGTTAAAACTAGGGAGAGATTGACATACAGTCATAGAATCATACCATAGCATGACAGCAGAAGAAACTGTGAGCTTGAAATAAGGCCACATTCCACTGAAGGCTTTTAAACTGAAGCCAGTCCAGGTTTCCTTGCATGTTGGGCTAAATATGATGTAGAGGCCAATCAAAAAGGCAAGAAGCCACCAAGAAAAACTGAGACTAAGGGCTGCCCCTAGAAGACCATAGTCCAAAACATAGACAACTATCCATGTGAGAAGAATGTGAAAAAGGAACACCCCAACTGACATATATGCAAGAGGATTCACAATGTTCTGCGCTTGGAGGAACCTCTGCATTGGACAGCTTATAGTAAATGCATAGAGTTGGGGAATAAGTCCCCGGGAAAACACTTGGCCTTTGTCTGCTATGCTATCTGACTGTCCTATGGCTTTCAGAAAATCCCCAGAAAACCAATACAGAAATGAAAGAATCACTGCTGCTCCAATGTGTAAGATCACTGCTCTTTGCAATATGATGCTCATTGCTCCAAGCTTTTTTGCCCCATATGCTTGCCCACACACAGTTTGCACTGCACTTGCCATCCCCAACTGTTTAAGCAAAATATATGCAATCATAAAAAATATGCATATAATTGAAAAGGCAATTAATAATAGTATCATACATACTCTTACTCTGCAATACACTTTATATAGTTTAAAACTACACAAACATGAGTGAAGTTTGTTAAATAAAAAGTAAGAAGAAAAAATGATGTTGTTCTATTGTTACGTCCAACTTCAATTCTGATCAGAGAATAATGTCAATAACAGTTATGAAATTGCATCTAATTTTGTACCAGTAAAAAAAATATGTTCACAAAAGTGTGTCAAGTAGTGCTCATACCATAATACCATAAGCAAGACCCTGAATACCAACACTGGCTAGAGATGCCCCAGCAAGCTCTAGAGACCCCAAATGCCCAGTGAACATCAAGGTCACAAAACTTAGCATATAATTGAAAATGGACACAACAATAGAAGACCCAGAGAGGAGCCAGAGGAGCCTTGACTCCCACAGAACAAGCTTTGACCACCATTTCAACGCAATAGGCCTATCTCCTAAGAATTCTTCAATGGCCTCAGATGACAAATTTTGAATCTGTGTGTTTGAGTCAAGCCTCACTAGTAACGGTTGGTGCTCCAAAGTGTCATTAAAGTCCACGGAGCCCATGGTTATTATGTGCACTACTGTACAAATCACAACTAGTTGGAGTGCATGGAGTGAGGCATTGCAAATAAGAAGTTATATATGCATGTGGAAAAGTGGAATATTTGTTCCACCAAAGATTATGCAGCTAACCTTCCACAGTGTTTTGTGTTGCAGTTGTATCCACGTGCTCTTTTACATGGACAAGTAGATAATGCTAGCATATGGTATCTCTATATTTGTACTTAAAAAGATGAATCTTTATATTGTCACCTTTGATAAATAATTAGATGGCTCTCTCGAGTGTACCAATAAAAAACAAATTTCTACCCTTTTGAAAGATAGGTAAGCTGGCACTTTATTAATATGTACACAATACAAAAAATGTGATCTTTTCAAAATGAGAAGAACTGACCTTCCGCCATGAAGCAGCTGAAAGTCTTCAATGGACTGTTAGAGTAAAAAGAAGTGAAAGGAAAGAGAGAGTGAAAAAGAAAAAAATGGTTAACAAAGTCATTCCATTTTCATCCATTTTTCTCTTCAAAATGGTATGAATTAAAGATACTTTTTTTACTTCCTTTTCACCTCATAATTAGATGGGATGCTATAAAGTTTTTGCTTACAGCATCATTGCATTATAAATATTATATATATATATATATATATTAAAGTTACTAACTTTTACAAGAAATATCTTAAGAAATTATATTTAATATTTTTTAATTTATTAATAGTATACAAACTTTCACTTTAATAATGTATATTTAATGTGGGTTGTTTTTGGAGGGGGGTTTTAAGGTCCTGTCTTTTTCCTTTAAAAGGAAAATTTGAGTGTATTGCAATAATGTTTGTATTGCCAACATGTAGATGCATGAATCATACATTATCTGAGTAATTGTTTGTGCATTTGTTGCCATTGTTATCAATAAAAATAAATATTGTGTTAACATTGGTGTAAGACATTTACAGAATTTATTATTTTAATTCATTAACTTACTTCCATCATTATGACACAGTAACAAAAAATATTTTAAAATTTTAATGTTTTTCTCAAGTATAAGAATTTTCCCTCATTCATTTTGGATAGAGAATTAAAATATATTTTTAGGGGTTTAATTTTTCATGTGTTGTTATTTGTAAGTGCTAAAAGTTTGTGCTATTAATGTCAATAAAACTTTTATACTATTAATCAATAACAATATTTTATACAAATTTGAAAATAATTGTTATAAAATTTCTAATATTTTTTTTATATAACAACACTTGATTAAATGATAATATATAAACTTTCATATTAGCAATATATCTTCATTATTTTTCTATTTAAGTTATTCGCAAAAAAAATTAAGAAATATTTTCTTACATAATTTGAAAGTAGTTTTAGCAGTAAAATTTATTAAATGTGAAATATAGTTTTCAAACATAATTATTAACAATACAATAATATATATTCTCTATATCCCAAAATTTATTTCTTCTCATTTTTAATAATATAAAAAACTTGTATTAAGGAAAAGGTAATTGTTATACGGATTAAATGTGCTTTTAATTTTATAAAAATGAGTAAATTTTAATTATGGTTCGTTTAATTTGTTTTAATAGTTTTCGTTCCTTCATAAATTATTATTTTTTATCCCTACTATTTTATAAGATTAGTTAACGTGTTAAATAAAAGGTTAAATGATTATTTCAAGTTATATGTACTAATTTTATGATATAATGTCAGCGTATAACACTTAAAAAAATTCTTAAAATCTGAAAAAATAAATATTAAGTATTAAAAATAGCTATTTGAAATTTTAGAGGAATGATAATCAACGACAAATATTTAAAATTCACATATTTTATAATAATTAAAAACATTAATTTTAAAATTTCTCGGAATGTAAAACAAAGAGAAAAATTTATAAAATCTAAAATTAAAACTTGTTAATTTTAAAGAAATTAAAAACATATTTCAACCTTGATATTATTGCAGCAATATTTTATAATAATTTTATTACTCAAATCTCTTGATCCATAAAAGTAGTAATTTTCTTGTTATATAATTATATTAACGTAAATCCAGCCAGAAATATTTTTTCAAAATCAAGTAAACTTGTTCCAATATGTTAAACTTGTCTGCAGACATCTAAAAATTTCTCGTGAGTGATTAATTTTTCTTTAACCATTTGTACATGTAAGATTACTTTACTTAATGATGGTCAATACTATATTTATAAACTAATTATTGTCCAACATATAAAATTGATTTTACTATTAAATATACAATTAGTTTTTTTATATTATCACATGATTCAACAATTGAATCTACAAATTGCACATTTCATATTCCAGGTAAATATAGAAAACTTATTCATGTAGTAAATATAGAAAATTTAATGATGTTTTTATACCAGCTTGAAGTTTTTTAAAACATTTCTAATATATGATTATGATTTATAATTATATAAATATTAACAATATAAGATTCAAAATATCTTAAAGTCATTAAGAACATCTGACACTTACATGATTATCTGCTCATGTATATAGTACAATCATCGTAATTCAAACACAACAAGAAAAGAAGGGTAAGCTAATGAAAATAAAATTTTATAGTATACACAATTAAATCAAAAGAGAAAACCAAATTAAATGGATCAATTTCTTAATTATTCAATTTTCTTCAAATTCCAACATAAAACAATCACATAGACCTCACATGGATCTACACATTCAGGATATTCTTAGTCTATGTGACTTAGATCACCAGTAAGCTCGGAGATCTGTGTTGCCACATATGCACCAATACTTAATACATAAACAAACACCAGTCCATACATTATCCCAAATATATGAATTTAATTTCATATCACTTTCATCATACAATATCATTCAAAATGCAATCCATAACATTCAAAAGTCCTATTTTAACAACATAAAGAAGCAACACTTAAATACTAAATTATCAAAATCTAAGATTTCTACAAGTTTAAACGGTATGTAAACAAAAACATCTCTGCAAAATAAATTGAATAATGGACCATGTCCTCTCCACATCCAAATCTTCTAGCTTAGGATACTATAAAAAAAGTAAAGTTAGTTTCTCTTACCTTAATTGTTTGTTTTCCAAGCAATCTCTAGAATTTTAGCCTCTCAGTCTCGATAAGCTTTAAAATATAAGGGTATAATGCAAGTTACCAAAACATAACAGAAATTCAGTATATAATAGAATAAGTTGAGATAATTACTTTTTTCAGCTGATCCCACTAAGATTGATGATTAAATCATAGAAAAAAAATAGAGAATAAAGAATCTTTAGGATAAAGAAAATAAAAAATCTTTAAAGACATTTTAGAGTAAAATAAACTTACTCTGTTTAAAAATCTGATTGGATAGAGATGTTGCTTAACTCGTGAAATCTTTATTTGGGATAAGAAAGTTTAAACATATCTTCCAATTCATAAAAAAATTTGGTATGTATCTTAAATTTTAGTATTAAACTTACTTATCGTTCTTAATTAAGTAAAACAACGGTTAAATCTATATATTACAAAAAAAGAACCTTAATTTTAAACCAAAATTTCAACATAAATCTATTTCAGCCATTAAAATAACATATGAAATAAGGATGGATTAAAATCAAACTAACTATAGCATATTTAGATAAAAAAAAATATAAAAGGCAATTAATTTTTAAAAAATAATTTATTGTACAATATGTTTTGAATAAAAAATTTCAAAAGAAAATGAAATTCTAACATTCCAGAAAAGTAAACATAATTACTTAAAATTGAAAATTGAAAATATATTCTAAAATAAAAAAATGATATTTTTATATTCATAAATTTTTTTATTAATGTTAATAAAGTTATTTTTATATTTAAATTATTAAAATTATTTTACTATTGTTATTACTGTTAATTATTATTATTTTCATTCAATATAAATAAAGTATTAGAAATATTTATTTTTCATAAATGTTAATTAGATTATTTTTATTAAAATTGTTTTAATAATGTCTTTAGTGACGTAAAACTCTTTTTTTTTTTCTTAATTATAAAGTTCAGTTCTTCTTTAATATAATCTTACACTTTCCCACACCTCAGAAAGGTAATAAAATGTATAATAAATTTCAATCAGTTTTAATATTTAAAAAATGACTTATTCTTAATTATACGAGCCACGAATACTTTATTAAAAAAATAAAATTTAATAAATTTATATTGTCTTGACTAAATAAAATATTTAAAATAAAATCATGTAAAATTTAAATATCTAACAAAATGTGAAATTTCCTATAAGATAAGAGAAATCCCTTCAGTTATATGTTCTATATGTTTAACATAAACATTCATGGTTGCTGCAAGAGGTCAACCAGCTTCACTATAAATATAATGACAAGAAATTTACAAGTTTACAGCTAAAAAAAGAAATTATGTACAAAATTTCGGAAACAAGAACATGGGCATACAAGCCAAGTTGAAGGCTCTCAAAAATATTGAATCAACGCCATATCTAATCTTCCATAACCGGTCCATCTACAAAACTTCTCCAAGAGCGTTGTCAATTACATCAATTGGCTCGGAAATCCTATTTTCAATCATGTTAAAACTACTGATAAATTTTTTACTTGTTATATACATCAGATAGCAATTTCTGTTGATCTTTACGCAGCCCAGAGAACCACTTCCTCAAAGTTTCAGCGTTGTCAGAAATAGATTTAGAATAAGCTGAAAGATTGATGTTGGTGTGAAAAAGGGATTCAAAATCAAGAGGTAGAAGGCCAAACAGAGCACTGGCAGTGGCAAATTGAAGAGAAAGGTCTGCTTTCACGGAAGAGGTGCGACAAAAATAAGTACACAAATAACATCTCAAGTTCCCAACACCTTGATCTTCAAATCCACCAACATCAACTCCAGTCCTGAAATTTACATTTATCACTGTTAGAACACAAACAATAATTATGTGAAAGAATCCTTCTTTGTTGAAACAAATACCATCAAATCATATCATATTTTAATGTCGAATATCAAGAGAAATCACTTATTTGTGTATCTTACGCCTAAGGGTGCTACCCCGAAATTGGGATTTAGTGTTCAGAAATAAAAAAAAATCATTATTTCCTTTAAGACAACTCTAAATGATCTTAATTGTAAGTAATAAGCCATGCATATATCCTCTCAATTTCTCACTCTCATGAAACATAAATATATCCTCTATTCGTACAAACATACGTTTCACATTATGCATGAGTGATTGGTAACAATAACAATATCAACGTGACCAATTTACCTTCCAAGCTGACCTAGAAGAACAATTATACGAATAGCAAAGTTCTCCTCTACACATGAGTCGAGTATATTCAGCAGCTGAGGAACAAGTTTCATACCAACCCAGTGCCAGCTCTGTATTAGGAAAAGAAAACATGAAATCAGGATTGATTATGATGAAATCACCTAAACAATGAGAAGTCGAGAACAGTATAGCTCTCAACCACGCAAAAACTCAGGCCTTGGCAAGAAGCCACTTATTTCAGCAAATGATAGTGAATAACACGAGTGACATCACATTCAAGAAACATTTTCATGGTCAATTTCACATTGTATAATTCTATTAATTTCAGTATGAGATCAATTCTAAAGAAAAGACTGTCACTAATTTTTGGAAGGTGAATTACTCCATAAATTTAGAACTTGATAAAAAAGAAATTATAGATCACGGTCAATAATGAGAATAATACCATTTTGTTTGCTACCAGTTCCACCAGAGACAGGACATTACTCAGGCAACAACAGTCGACAGTTTTAAGGGTGTCAGGTTGAGTTGCAGAAATCAGGCATTTTTTTGAACAGGGCACATCATAGTTCTTGTCAATTGCACATTGAACTTCCATGAACCCAGATTCTGACAAATCCACTCGTTTTATCTCTTCCAAGAGCAAGCATGCAACTGCATCAATGGATTCAGCACCTTCCAAGAATGGGCATTTAGCATTCATACACAATTCAGCATGCAGTTGATTTATTGAAGGAAGACAGACAGTAGCAACAGATAGTCTCCCATTCTCAAGAAACATAATTATAGACTTCAAAACAGTCACCGTTAAACCAAAATTATCCTTGTTAAAAAACTTCTCTCCACCCAGATAAGAAAAAATATGGAGAATAGTCAACACCATCAAAGAATCCAACTTGCATGATCGAAGAATATGATAAGAAGCATCACAGATAAATCCAACATAATCAGTTGCAGCACATACTGATGCTAATATAATACTTGCTGCCACCAATTGTTCACTTGAAGCTGCATCAGATGATATCTCATTAACACAATTCACAAAATCAGTGGCTCTCAAATCAGAAGACAGAGTTTCAGCATCTACTCTATTGTTTACTATAATTTTTCCCTGTATAAGAAAATCTTCAATGAGGCCAAGCAGCTCATGCAAAGAATAATTCTCTACAAACAGGATTCTTGTCTCTGCATCAGTCATAACTGAGGAAAAAGATGTGAACTTTCGTCAAATTAAATTCAAGTTCAATGAAGTGCAAATAACATAATATTATATAGAATCAAAAACATTATTTTAATGTTGAGCAAATGGAAGTTGATCATGAAATAGATTAGAAAACCTGTGCAGATATGTTCAGAATAAGATCGCACGCAGTGGAATGATTTCCCATCCCAGAGTCTCCCAAATGTCTCTGTTGTCGTCATGGAAAAATTGAACAGCATAAGTGTTAACAGCACTGAAACCCTCTCCCTGAGAAATTAAAAAAGTAATAATAATAAAATTAATATCAACACCACCATTAGTCTACCTGATTAGTTTGTTTCAACAAGGAAAGCAAAATACTGAAACAAAATGTATGGAAGGTGTTCAACAGCATTGACCTCATACTATCAAAAAGAGCATGAGACACTTACTTCTGTGTGAGCTTTTCTTCCATTTTAAGTGCAGTTAATATGTTATTAACCGCCCAGCCTCTTTGAGTAGCCAAATTGCACTGAGCTATACAACTTTTTGTAGCAGTAAATATCCTTGATATGATATTACTATCCTCAACATTTGAAAAGAGAACACAAAATTCAGGAAGTTTGTTGTTTAAAGATCTTATTCCATCCTCCACCGGAAAAGCACTCCTTGAATTTTCTGTAGTGTGCACAAGTGAATTACAAGAAACTCCACAATCATCATATTTTTGTGCACTAGAAATGAATTCAACATTAATTACATCAGAGGGAGGTGAAATGAACAGGTCTGCTCTTGAACTCAACACGTTGTCTGGGAGTGATTTATGTAGAGAGGGAATCGTCAAATTATCCTCTTCAAATATTTCATGAAACTCAATGTCAGGAAGAGATGGAGACAAGGGAAGATCCATTGCTTTTCTATAGCATTCCTCACTGAAAGCATTTTCTAATTCTAATAATTTCATATAACTTTCATCAGGCACTTTATCAAAATTAATTATGGAATCGAAACTATTTGCAACATCACATATTCTCTCCCCACATGCTTGAGTGGTTTCTAAAGTACGTGGAGCAGGGCAGGAAGTCTGTCTACAGACATTTGCATCATCATAGACCTCACTGTTGGTCTCTGTCGTTGCTTTCTTCTCATCCCTGTTAATCCAAGATATCATGTCCACTTTTTCCCTTCGAGATTTCTTTCTCTTCTTGTGGGCCCTTTTATTCTCTTCCTGTAAATTATTAGGATTATGAAGTGCCACTTTCCCTCCTAAGCATTTGCCAAGTTTTCTATACAACAAACCATGAAAATCAGAGAGTTTCTCAGAAGACAAATTTGCAATATATTCAACTGTATCATGCATTCTTTTCCTCTTCCTGTGCTGCACATCAACAGATTTATCAGATGGGTTGCACATGTTTTGTTTAGCATTAAAGATCTCCTGAGTCAATTGTGCTGAAGCAGTAACTGGAAAAATGCTTGCATCCTGTGAGCCCATCAACTGTCCATCAGAAAAAGATTCTGTACTGGAATTTATAGCAGAACTCTGTAACTTTGTTTGGTTGGATCCTCTAACCAGAGGCTCCAATTTAGAACCAATACCTGTGATAGATTCAGAGCAATTTCCACCAGGAGTGAGGTGTGGAGTGCTATTCTGCATGTTCTTCCTCAATGGATCACTTGCATCCATCATTGTGCAGCAAGGCTTCAGAACCTCATTGTCAAATTGGCTAAGAATCTCAGACAAATTTAGCTTGCCAATTTGTCTAATGACATTTAAATTCTGCATGTCTAGTATATTCTCATACTGCAAAAGATGAAAATAGTTACGTCGTGCGTATACAACAAAAACATGAAGTAAAAAGAGAGCCAACAAAAGAAATTTAAAACAAATCCCTAATTATATGAATTCAGACATGTAACCAAGTACCATCTAACTACTAAACAATTATTTCGTTCTGATATATAATATAACAACCCAAATAATTATGTATTGCTTTCAGGGATACTGAAAATTTCCCAAAGTTAACTAATCTTTTGGTGCTACTGTTATATGATCATAAAACCAAAGATTGCAATAATTCAGGGGACAACAACCAATAAGTTCATAACCAATTGTCCATAACATAAGTAGTCTCACTTTAATCTGCATATGAGAGTAATCCAGGACGAAATCATTGGCTTCAAAAGTGTGCATGATTTCAACCAGGAGATGAGATAAAAAATGGCAAAATAGAAAAAATACTCAAATATTATACATAACCGTAAACAATCTGTCCGTGAAACCAACCTTTGTTTGGTCATGCTTACTTCCAGCAACAGGTGAAAAGGATGCATCAAGCATATCAACGCGGTGTAGAAATTGAATGAAATCAACCTTTAGACGGCCTAATTCGTTCCGCAAAATGTCATACCGACTTGCTTCTAACTTATATTTTTGCCTTGTATGCTTTGCTCGTAGCTTTTCCAGCTTAAGTTTATTTTTCAAAAGCTTCATTTTTGTACTTTCAGCTTTAACCTTGTTGTCAGCAGCCATTTCAACAGGCTTTGTCAAGGATGAGAGTTCATGGATCTTCTGTTTGAAATCCTCAATTGTCTGCTTATCCTCTTCTAACTGCTGAGACATCTGAACAGCAAGGCATTTCTCTTTCATGAACTTGTTCCAGTTATCCTCAGCAAGTGCCTTCTGCTCCTCTAGTTTAACCATCTCAGCATCTGCACACCTTTTTTCCTTGTCAACCTTTTGTTTTTCTACCTCTAACTTTTCATTTGCTCTTGCCATTGCTGAATCAGCCTTTCTTTTTTCTGCTAATAGTTTGTTCTTATCAGCTTCAAACTTTTTGGTTGCCTCTTTAAACATAGATATCTCCGACACCAACTTTGTTTTTGCTTCATTAACCTGTTTCTCCAATTGACCAATTTGAATCCTATACTTCTCCCCCTCAACTCTGGCAATCTCCCCCTTTTCAGCAGCCTTCTTCTTCTCCTCTTCTAGTAACTTGCAAGCAGCAGAAGCTTTCTTCCTCTCAGAATCGGCCATTCTCTTCTTCTCCTCTAGAAGCTCCTTCAATCTACAGGTTTCTTTTTCCTTTTCAGCAACCTTATTTTTCTCTTCTCCAAGTAGCTTGCAAACTTCATTGTCTTTCTTCCTCTCAGAATCAGTCCTTCTTTTCTTCTCCTCTAGAAGCTCCCTCAATCTACCTATTTCCTTTTCCTTTTCAGCAACCTTATTCTTCTCTTCTACAAGTAACTTGCAAACTTCATTGTCTTTCTTCCTCTCAGAATCATCCCTTCTCTTCTCTGACTCTATAAGCTCCTTCAATCTGCTAATCTCCTTTTCCTTTTCAGCAACCTTCTTCTCCTCTTCTCCAAGTAACTTGCAAACTTCATTGTCTTTCTTCCTCTCAAAATCATCCCTTCTCTTCTCTGCCTCCATAAGCTCCTTCAATCTACTAATCTCCTTTTCCTTTTCAAAAACTTTATTCTTCTCTTCTTCAAGTAACTTGCAAACTTCATTGTCTTTCTTCCTCTCAGAATCATCCCTTCTCTTCTCTGCCTCAATAAACTCATTCAATCTACTAATTTCCTTTTCCTTTTCAGCAACCTTATTCTTCTCTTCTCCAAGTAACTTCCAAACTTCATTGTCTTTCTTCCTCTCAGAATCATCCCTTCTCTTCTCTGACTCTATAAGCTCCTTCAATCTACTAATCTCCTTTTCCTTTTCAGCAACCTTCTTCTTCTCTTCTCCAAGTAACTTGCAAACATCATTGTCTTTCTTCCTCTCAGAATCATCCCTTCTCTTCTCTGCCTCGATAAGCTCCTTCAATCTACTAATCTCCTTTTCCTTTTCAAAAACCTTATTCTTCTCTTCTCCAAGTAACTTCCGTACTTCAGCATCTTTATTCCTCTCAGAATCAGCGCTCCTCTTTTCTGTCTCTATAAGCTCCTTCAGTCTACTGATTTCATTTTCCTTTTCAGCAGCTTTCTTCTTCTCTTCTCCTACCAACTTGCACGCTTCAGCAGCTTTCTTACTCTCTGAATTAACCCTCCTCTTCTCCACATCTAAAAGCCCTTTCAACCTACCGATTTCCTTTTCCTTTTCAGCAGCCTTAGTCTTCTCATCTTCTAGCAATTTGCAAGCTTCGGCAGCTTTCTTCATCTCAGAATCAGCCCTTCCATTTTCCACCTCAAGCAGCTCCTTCAATCTACTAATTTCCTTTTCCCTATCAGCTTGTAAGGTCCCATTCTCATCCCCACGGCCGCTGCACCCCTGCTGTGTTTTGGGAGTATCAATCTGAGGCTCAAAGCTGGAACTTTCACTCCCTAAGGATACCCTAGCAGCAGTAAATTCCCCCAATTTATCCCCTCTTTCCACTTTGACCCCACATGCTGCAGAGAATAACATCACATACATTACTAGCATATTCAACATTCCCTCAAATAAACTAAACTGATAGCATATGCATACTCCGAACATAACCAGATAATGCCTTATACCCCAAATCTTAGAAATTTAACATATTACTTACCGTTGGTACTGCGGGACTGGATTTCGTTGATTTTGATTTCAAGAACCTTGACGGCTTGTCGCAGAGCATTGCGCGATTCCTGCACCTTCGAGTATTTCTTCTTCCACTGCGTATAAAGAGAAAAAAAAGATACATGGTTAAAATCGAAAGCGTAGCAAAATAAATGGAGGTGTGAAGGGAAGAGGTACTACGTGGTCACAACAGGGATTTTTGGAATCGGATTTCAGTGTCTGATCTCGATTCATAGACAATGTCATCTTCGCAATGCAGTAAAATGAAACGAACGACACTAAGAGCCGGTGACGGTGGTGACGGTGGTTGTGGCGGTGAAGTAAACCCTAAACCCCATAGCCGAGAGTTTGCACAGCTTCAATATTGAATCTGGAGAGTTTAATTCACCCTTATTAATGTGAATTCTTCGGTTGCAATTAAAAATACAAGAAAAAACAAATAATACAGAAATTCACATTTAAATCTTAATAAACAAGAAACAAAAATATTCATTCATTTTGGCCATTGGACAAAAAAGGAATAAAAAAATATTCTAGAAAATAAATTACAAAATCGAATCATTTTTATTCTTCTTTTCTATTAAAATAGGTCATACTATTTTGTAAGTCTAATAAAATATGCTTAATATGTCAATTTTAATTTATTTTGTAAAAATATTATCATAAGATGAATTTTTTTCATCCATAGAAACCAGCACACGTCTGATTATAAATGTATTTATAATAATAACTCACATTTTTTTTTCAATTAACTGAACTATTATCTAATTACTATATTAGCCATATTTTTTAAAATTTATTTGGTGAAATGGTTGTGACTAGATAAATATCATATATTAATTAATAATATAATGAGGAAATTGGATTGTTTGTTTGATATATGTATTGATTATAATGATTAAAATTTGTAAAAGTTGTACCAAATAAGATGCATTTGAATAAATGCTATTTGTGAAATAAAATGCATTCAGAAGAGTTTATATAATTAATTTACTAGGAGGGTGAAGCAATTCCAAAAAATATCTCCAAAAGTATTTATTCTTGGTTAAGTAAGTATTAATTGATCCATGATTAGCTAGTTTATGAATTATGTTTTTGGTAAAATTAAGTATTAGATAAGTTATTTCATGTAAATTGTAATTGAAATTGGTAAATGAAATTTTGATAATTTAATTTTATATTAATAAGTGAGTTTAAAAATAATTTATCCAAAAAAAAAGTTGAATGTTGAATCATAGAATACAGAGAGAAGGTTGAGAATGTGGAGACAACGTTGGCATTAGCATGCTTCTACGCTGTTGCTGTTGCTGCTTTCCATTGAAGACGAAGGTGTTGCTGTCACTGTCACTGTCACTGTCACCACTCTCCAACAACACTCGCCTCTTCTCTTCTGCGGCTTCTTCAACTGCAGCCATCACAATCACACCTTCAATCTTGAAACAATGCAACTCTCTAACCCAGGTAAAAGTGTGGCATCAGCAGAGCATCGTGCAGGGCCTTCTGCATTTGGTCACGGACCTAATCGGCGCATACATGGCCTGCAATTCAACTGCCACCGCCATTCTGCTTCTAGAGCGCCTCCCTCCATCGCCGTCTTCCGTTTTCTGGTGGAACCAACTCATAAGACGCGCCCTTCACCTCGGAACTCCTCGCAAAGTTTTCGCTCTCTTCCGGCGGATGAAGTCACTGGGGTGGACCCCTGACCACTATACCTACCCTTTTCTCTTCAAAGGTTGTTCCTTTCTTTCCCTCGGTGCTTCCCTCCATGCTACCGTCGCACGATCTGGCTTTGCTTCCAATGTGTTCGTTTGCAATGCGCTGGTCTCCATGTATGGGAAGTGTGGAGCCCTCAGCCACGCACACCAGGTGTTCGATGATTTGTGTCAGTGGGGTATTCAGGACTTGGTGTCGTGGAATTCTATTGTGTCTGCTTATATGGGGGCCTCCGATGCAAAGACTTCACTTTTATTGTTTCGTAAAATGACTAGACTGAATTTGATGTCCCCGGACGTGATCAGCCTCGTTAACATACTTCCTGCTTGTGCTTCCCTGGCTGCCTTGCTGCATGGCAGAGAGGTTCATGGGTTTGCTATCAGAAGTGGGTTGGTGGATGATGTTTTTGTGGGAAATGCTGTGGTTGATATGTATGCTAAGTGTGGGGAGGTGGAGGAGGCCAATAAGGTTTTCCAGAGGATGGTGTTTAAAGATGTTGTTTCTTGGAACGCCATGGTGACTGGCTATTCTCAAGCTGGCAGATTGGAACATGCTCTTTCTTTGTTTGAGAGGATGCGGGAGGAAGACATTGAGCTAGATGTTGTGACTTGGACAGCTGTTATCACAGGGTATGCGCAGCGAGGACAGGGTTGTGAAGCTTTGGATGTGTTTAGGCAGATGTGCAGTTGTGGTTCTCGTCCGAATGTGGTCACTCTCGTCTCGTTACTTTCAGCTTGTGCCTCTGTTGGGGCATTGCTCCATGGGAAAGAAACTCATTGCTATGCCATCAAATCTATTCTCAGCTTAGATGGACCTGATCCTGGGGATGATGATTTGAAGGTGATTAATGGTCTAATTGACATGTATGCTAAATGCCAAAGCACAGAGGTGGCTAGAAAAATGTTTGATTCAGTATCTTCAAAAGATAGAGACGTGGTTACCTGGACTGTGATGATTGGTGGGTATGCCCAACATGGTGATGCCAATCATGCTCTACAGCTTTTCTCCGAAATGTTTTATAAGTATATAAAGCCTAATGATTTCACTTTATCATGTGCCCTTGTGGCCTGTGCTCGTTTGTCAGCATTGAGGTTTGGAAGGCAAATCCATGCTTATGTGTTGCGCAATTGCTATGGGTCTGTTGTGCTGTTTGTGGCAAATTGTCTTATAGACATGTATTCCAAATGTGGAGATGTGGATACCGCTCAGATTGTTTTTGACAACATGCCACACAGAAATGCTGTCTCTTGGACGTCTTTAATGACTGGATACGGCATGCATGGACGTGGTGAAGATGCTGTCCAGGTTTTTGATGAGATGAGGAAAGTGTCTCTAGTGCCTGATGGCATAACCTTTCTTGTTTTGCTTTATGCTTGTAGTCATTCGGGAATGGTGGATCAGGGTACTGATTTCTTTAATAGAATGAGGAAGGAATTTGGGGTAGATCCTGGACCGGAGCATTATGCTTGCATGGTTGATCTCTGGGGTCGCGCTGGTCGGTTAGGAGAAGCTATGAAGCTCATTGATGAAATGCCTGTGGAACCAACCCCAGTAGTGTGGGTGGCCTTGCTCAGTGCTTGTCGGTTACATTCGAATGTGGAAGTTGGGGAACTTGCGGCAAAGCGTTTGTTAGAATTGGAATCAGGGAATGATGGGTCATACACTTTGCTTTCAAACATATACGCCAATGCCAGTCGCTGGAAAGACGTAGCTAGGATCAGATATATGATGAAACGTAGTGGAATCAAGAAAAGACCTGGTTGCAGCTGGGTGGAAGGAAGGAAAGGCGTTGCAACCTTTTTTGTTGGAGACAGATCTCACTCACAGTCTCAACAGATATATGAAACACTTGCAGACTTGATTCACCGCATTAAAGCCATTGGTTATGTTCCTCAGACAAGTTTTGCTCTCCATGATGTTGATGATGAAGAAAAGGGTGACCTGCTTTCTGAACATAGTGAGAAGTTGGCTCTTGCCTATGGCATTCTAACATTACCACCAGCTGCACCCATTCGAATCACCAAGAATTTACGCATCTGTGGTGATTGCCACTCTGCCATAACCTACATATCCAAGATTATTGAACATGAGATCATCCTGAGAGATTCAAGTCGCTTCCATCATTTCAGAAATGGATCCTGCTCATGTAAAGGCTACTGGTGACAAAGAAATCAACCCATTCCATTTAATTTATGACATTTTTGCTACGAGAGAGGTAATTTTATTATTTTACTATACTAATGAGAAATGTACAATGGTCCTTTATGTAATTAGAAGGAAACTATTAGAATCAACCTAACAGTAGAAAAATTTAGTAATTTATATGAATTCTTACATCCTAATTTTATGATTACACAGAAAAATCTTTGTATATATATATATATATATCTTTTTTCTAAGATAATAACCGTAGCCTTTGTGATTGGGATTTATTGTTTAATAGAATATATCAGGGTTGTGTATTGCGATGGAAAATTTGATGTGAAGTGAAATATAAAAATATAAAAAAATCAAAGAAACTAATTTTGCTATAAGGAATATGAAATTCTAGAAAAATTCATATAAAGAGTTAAACTAAAATATATAAGAATAAATGGAGAAACACGAAATCATAACTGATTTCTGTAGTGTAAATGCAATGTGTAAGATTATTTTCATTCCAATAAACATTGGAACTCATTGTCTGGAATTGATAGTGCGTATATTAACGTGAAAATTATGGATTTTATAGGTTTTTAAGGGGACATTGCCTCTTAAAAGTGACCAGTCTATCATTGTAATATGTGTTGAAACAAATAAAGAACATTGAAGCACATGAAAAAGGGGAAAATATAAATACTCGAACTAAAAACTATGCGTGTAGTCTTTTTAAAGGAGAAACTATAATTACGTTAAAATCAACATTTTTAGAGAAGTATAGTAAATTATTGATTAACCTATGCCTGAAATGCAAAAATACTGCAATTTAAATTTGACAACTCCAAAAAAAATCATTTGAAATGTCCTTTAATACAATAAGAAATATTACTTAATAAATTATTTGTTCATAAGAAATATTCTATTAAAAGTTTGTTATTTTTACCTTTTAGAACTCAAGTTGACGAAAACTTGTTTGCCATACTCTCAAGAAAATGGAACAAGAACTAAACTCCCAAATTTCGATTGCAAGAACTAAATAACAGATAATAAATAATAATTTATATAAGCAACTTTTAGAATTTATTGAAATGCAGCCATGTGTTTAGTGGTGTATCTAGTTTCTAGATATGTTTTTTCCTATTCTCTTCCCTTTTAAAACATTGCACCACATATTTTAGTTTATCAACCCAGGAATCAAATTACTAGTGGTGAGTCCTCTTGAGCACGTTCTTCTCATTTATCACTAATACTACAACTATTGATCATGATGACTTGAGTGGACTCATCTACATTCACAAAAGTACTCACTTTACCGTAATCTTCATCTTATTTACCATTTTCTTAGCTACCACTAAGTTGTTTCCTTATTTTCCTTTATTTTTTTGTTTGTTTTTTATTATTCTTAAATGTGTGACAAAAGCACTTAATCATCTTTGGATAATGACAAACCATGATTACTAAAATGCAGTTTCTTGAGCATAACAAAATATATGAATTAGTTCCTCTTTCGCCCAGGAAGAAAACATTTGGTTATCTGTCATTAAAGTTGGACCTACAATGAAGTTGATAATCTCAAAACTCAATTGGTGGCTAAAAGATATACTTAAATATGTGTTTAACTACAGTTATACTCTTTTTTCGATGGCCAAAATGACTATTAACAGGCTTTTCCTTGCCATGGTTAACCATTGGCCCCTTCATCAGTAAGATATTAAAATGTTTTTCTTCGTGGAGATCTAAAAAAGGAAGTCTTCATAACCCAGGAGGAGTCTGGTTTAATTTGTAAGTTATACTATTTTTTAATGTTCTCAAGCAATCTCCACATTGTTCAATCTTTTAGTAAGGCAGATAATTTGTTTTCTATTGTCACATCTGTGTACTTAATAATGTATATTGATGATATAATCATTACAGAAAATGATGCTGCTAAAATATCTCAAGTTAAAAGAACACATACAATCATTTTCAGGCCAAGTATCATCAAAGTCTTACATATTTTTTTGGGAATAGAAATAGTTTTTTCAAAAGAAGGAGTTGTAATCTCTCAAATGAAGTATATGCTCTTAACATTCTAAAAGATATGGGTACAATTAATTGTAAACCAGTGGATTGTCCTATGAATTAGTATCAGAAATTAATGGCAAGAACAAGGAGAAACTTTCTTTGATCCAAAAAGTTATGGAAGATTAGTTGAAAAACTTATTTATCTTACCACTAGACAAGATGTGTCTTTTGTACTTTTTGTGGTGAGTAGACAAGATGTGTCTTTTGTACTTTTTGTGGTGAGTTAGTTTATGCATAATCCTTGTATTGATCATTGAAATGTTGTCATCATATTCTAAGATATCTCAAAAAGACTCCAAGATAATAATTATATTATGAAAATAAAGGAAATACCCAAATCTCTAAATATTATAATGTTGATTGGGTTGATTCTCCTATTCGCAAATGTTCTACTACAAGATATTGTATTTTCTTTGGAAAAAATATTATCTAGTGAAGTTAAGTATAGGATAATTTCTCTAGTCAGCTTATATGGGTAAAACATTTCCTTCAAAGAATTATTTTTTTTCTAAAATTCACCCGATGAAGATGTATTGTAACAAAAAAGTTCTTGTCCAAAGAAATCTGCAGAGATTGTCTGATCAAATGATAAACGTACATATATTCACAAAATTCTTGAGAGGACCTCGGATTGAATTTATTTGTTCTAAGTTTGGCATATATAATTTGTATGCTCTAGCTTGAAGGGGAATGTTCGAATAAGTTGTCTCAAGTAGAATTCATTGAAAAGTTGTTGTGTACTTTGTGCATATATACCTTTTCCTATTCTCTTCTCTTCTCTTCCTTTTCATATATTGTTTCTGATATCCCCAAAGTTATTGTAAAAGCTAATATAAATATGAGAATATAAGAGAGGGAAAATGACTCAATTCCTTATTCTTTTGTATTTTTCTCAAGTGCAACTAACCATTACATAAACAAGGTCACCTATCATAATTTACAGTCATTTGCTGTTGATCTGTATCAAGACTTAGCAAAATCACTACATCTCAACCATTAATGTGAAGTATAATAATGCTGGACCAATGTATACATAAGAAACTTGTAACAAAAAATGGTGCCACCACAAATTTTCAACTAACATTCCTTACATAGGAGAATGTCCTAGTGTAGTGAAAAGACCTCATTGATGCCATGCCATTTCTGGAACTTCTCGACTCTTGTTGACTAGCATAATTATCACAAGAGTTGCTAGAGGTAGAAAGTGTGTGACCTGGGCATAAGTAGAAGGACTAACACCGTTCCCAATTTGCTGCTCTTCTAGTGGAGAGTATTTTTATGTACCACACATTGTTCACAAGCCCCCTGCAAAATTATCAAATGTAAATGATTTTCGGTGCAGAATCAGGAATCAGCTAAATCTAAATTGAAGTACAAAACTTTTAGGCAGGAACCAGCTCATTAATTGATTAAATGTTGATCGAAGTGAAAACATAAAGTAACAATTTAAGCAATTTTCGTGAGCCAAATCATTCCTTGGTTTTGCTATAAACAACTGTCAAACGTGATATGGATAAGGATCTTCAGAAGTAGTGGAAGAGCTAGAGAGGATAATTTGTATATGATTAACAGCTATATACTCAACCTTTGTAATGATTCTTAACACAGTTTTCATATTATTCATGCAAAACAAAAAATTAGACCGACTAAGGTTGACTAAAATTTAAAAATTACAACAGTAATGCTACGTTGAAGACTTGAAACAAATTTGACCAAACAAGCAAAGAAGCCAAGCCAACCAAATAAGGATGTGACGGTATGCAACAAGACAGAAGTAGAAATAGCACAGCCAACTTATTCATGTTATAATGTAATTAAATTACTGCTTAGAAACCTATGCCCTGCTTCCAATGCTATTCCAACTAATGTTTTGCCTGATAAAATGAAAGATCACTGATTTGAGTATATCAAATATGCAAAGACCATCAGAGCTGTTATTCTTTACCAGTAATTATGTGCAGCAGCATAAAGTGGACAAAAAAATGTAGACACAGGGACCACAAATAAATTATATAAAAAAAATTCACTCAAACAAACCTTGAAATGTGAGCAAATTTCCATTCATTATCATGAACATCTCTGGCTATTAGTTCTCTAGGCAGGAGGCTGCCGTGTGTAATCCTGAGAAACAAATTAAAGAAACATATAACAGACAATATCACTATGTGAATATGACTTACAAGAGGAAGGGAAGACTTTTTTCAGCTGCTCTTCGAGGAAAAGAAAATCCTCCATGAGTACTGGTATTGCTTGCTGGGATTGCTCAATTCAGCAGGCAGAAGATACACCACCTTTTGCTCTTGCAGCAAAATAAATAATGTCAAGATGTGATACAAAAATTAAAAATAAAATAGAACAAGGTGGCAAATAATAGAAAAGTACAGGACTTAGTGGTTGCAGTCATTTGCACATGTGCTTCTCTTGCTTCAGCATCAAGATGCATGCTTTAAAGGTTCAAAATGCAAGCCCATAAATATGTTCCAGATGCAGATCTAAACTTAAGTTCTGAACTATTTTTTTATCCTTACGTGCATGGTCACATTGTGAAGCTAACAGATAAGTTGCCGTGGCAAGTTAGGGTAAATAGGAATATGTGCATCTACTTCCCTGTTGGTTGAAGTGGCAACCTGTAAAATCAATATCTACATTTGTCAAATTACTAAAAAAACAAATGTAAATGAAATACACAAGAAACAATCAATTATTTGGAAATTCTGATTGCAATAATAGTTTAGATAAAAATAACCATTAGGCTGGAATCCCCTTGGAAAAAAATATAAACTAAAATTAATCATGATGATACACCAAAGAGTTCTCTATTTGTCTGTCACTCTAACTTTTAGCATAGCAATTATTATTAGGCTCAGACACGCCTTTTAAATGGCGTGTCCGTGTCGGACACACGTATCGTATTGGTGAAGTGTCCAATTCAAAAAATATTTGTTAAATTTCTGACAATTTTAGCACGATTCTAACATAATTTTAAAAAGTAGAAATACATTAGTTTTCTAAAATATCAAACTTATTGTATAAATTTTTAATATGATTATAAAAATAATAAACAAATCTTTTTGAATCAGCCATGGAAAACATCTTTCCGTTAAAAAAAAAAAATCTGAAACATACTTGTACACATAAATCTTTATTGTCAATTTATATAATTCATAATTATATAATATATAGATTCGACAAGTCCGTATCCATGTCGTATCAGTGTCCGTGTCAATGTTTATGCTACATAGATTATACAAGAGATTCATACCATGATTATCAGGCTGACCAAGGTTCAGACTTTCTAGAGTTGAAACCATAATGTCAAATTCTATTTAAAATTCAAGAAAATGCTCCTCACTTCAAATCAAGCAATACCACATCCATTACAAGGGACTTCACTTATGTTTAGAGTGGTAGCAACAACAACATAAAGCATAAATCAAAGGATTAATGGAGCATATTTTATTTTTTCTTTACTTAATTAGCCCATCCTCTCTCCTTCCAGGCTCAACGACTTAAACATTAATCCATGAAGTCTGCTAACATGGAACTTACAGCTTACAGCCTCGCACACTCAGATTATAAGCATATACTAAATGAGGTACTAATTTTCTGTACTTGTGCTTTTCGTGAGCATAGCATCTGCCCCAAAATATCCTCAAAATGCTACAAAATTAAGGATAGTTCAATAAAATCCAACTTACAGATACAAGCAGCATTACTGACCTGCTCATTGTGACCTTGGGGAAGGTAGACTACTACACGACTTCTAACAGGAGGCAGAAAAAACCAGAGGGCCAGCACATACATGCCAAGGTTTCAGAATTCAAACAATTTTTTCTCTCCTAAAAATCATCTAATACACATGAAGTAAATTTCACACAAGTCAAGAGGGCCTATAGTCCAGTCTACAGGTGGCACATCAGTAATCAGCACATTAAATCCACAGTATATTTACCAATCAAAATAACATATCCTGATCCAAACTCCAACCACACAAACAAGCAGGCAAACAGAATAACCACAAATAAATAGAAAAACAACTCAACCTTAGTCACCTCAAACTTAAAATCATAAACAGGTAAACAGAATAACCACCCATAAATAGTTTTGACAAATGCTGGTTTACCATAATAAATGCATGTTTGCTTGTATATTGACTCATGTACTACTACATCATGAAATTAAAAGTTAGCCTGCAACATGAAAATGAAAAGTGAACATAAGGACATTAAATGTTATGCTTCCATATATAAAATTCTACACTACACACGGTACATCTCAATCAAAAGTTGAAAGGAGCTTACCTTTAGATATACAAGCATGACTTGTACTTTAATTTCCACGTTACAAATCAAAAGACAATGCTGTGAAAGTTGGCAGCTGTCTCTCTTGTTTGTCGAGGACTTGAGTATGTAGATGAGCATCATCACTTCTCATTATTCAAATGTACTTCTGAATGAAAAATTTGGCTTGAAGACTCAAGTGTGGTAGGTTAGCATTGTGAAATTCAGTATCATAACAATAGGTATCTACTGGAAGCTCAAATATCTTTGCAAGTTAGAACTAAGCAGAGGGTCATGAATGATCACTTTCCAAAGATATTATCTTCTAATCAACAGCTGGTAACCTGGTCCCTCGATGAAGAGAAGTCACAGTTGGGAGCCTTTTCTTGAGTATCTTTTTATCTCTAATACCATCATATAGTAGTTCGTAAGTGTGATAAGTTATGTGACCCTTTTTCAACAAAACTTCTACAAGTATCTTAGGCGCTGCTACCACCTTTTTATCAGCTTCAAAAATTGTATTTACAGTGTTTGGAACGATGCCCTTTCGTATCATACAGTGGATGATACTAACTGCTTCTGGAACCTTGTCCTTTGCACACAGACAATTTAAAACCCGTCCAAATGTTGTCAATGATGGTATAAACCCCTTTTCTATATTTTCCAAAAGAAACTTGAATCCTTGAGAAATATTTCCTATTTTGCAAAAGCCATCTATGAAAACCCGATAAGTGTAGTTGTCTGGGTCACAGCCATTGCCCTTCATCTTAGAAAAGAGTTTCATGGCCATATTCATATTGAGTTGTTCAGAAAATGCACTGATTATGATGTTATATGTTGCTGTTGTATGACAAACATCATATTGTTTTTCCATCCTTCTAAATAACCGGTAAGCACCATCAAGATCCCCAATCTTACAGAACCCAGTGATCAATGTGCCAAAACTAACAACATCAGATTTCAAACCCTTGCTTTTTATTTCCCCAAGCAAATCTACAGCTTCAATAACTTTCTTAGTTTTACAAAGGCTCTCTATAATAATGTTGTACGTAACTATATTTGGAGCACATCCCTTCTCCTCCATTGCCTTGAAAATCTCCATTACTTCTTCAGATTTTCCAGCCTTGCAAAGCCCATTCAGCAAAGTGTTGTATGTGATAACATCGGGAGTCATACCCAGACTCCACATTCTATTTACTACCACAGTTGCACTTTCTAACTTCATCTGTTTACAATAGCCATCAATCAAAGTATTATACGTAAACATGTCCGGTACGCACCCTTTGGCAATAGCATCATCTACAAGATGATTAGCATCAGACACACAACCCATTTTGCACAAGCCATTTATAACTAAATTATAAGTCCATATATTGGGTTGACAACCATTTTCAGCCATCTCATTCATCAATTGCAAAGCTGGCAAAATAAGACCCTGCTGAGACAACCCTTTAATCAAGGTATTGTATACAACAATGCTCGGCCTCAAACCTTTTCTGAGTCCATCCTTAAAGACCGCCATAGCTTGATCAGGGTCACCATCCCGGCAAAACCCATTAATTAAGGAACAATAAGTAAACTCATCAGGTTTAAAACCCTTAAAAATTGCATCCTTCAGTACCCTATTCGCACATTGCACCATCCCCTTCTTGCAGTATCCATCAATAATACTATTATAGGTAAAACCATCAGGCTCCAATCCATCATTCACCATTTTCCGCAAGTAATCCTCAGCCTCAACAACCCACGAATTCCTACACAGACCACATATCAATATATTATAAGTGACGACATCAAGACTCAATCCCTCCCGCAACACACTATCCAACAACCTAACAGCACCGTCAAGAGCACCTTCCCTACAAAGCCCTTGAACAAAAATATTAAAGGTGAACAAATTGGGACAAACCCCCCTCTTC
The DNA here is from genome assembly GCF_000499845.2 of Phaseolus vulgaris. NCBI lineage: Eukaryota > Viridiplantae > Streptophyta > Magnoliopsida > Fabales > Fabaceae > Phaseolus > Phaseolus vulgaris. The sequence goes on from NC_023752.2 coordinate 54,161,633, forward strand.
AAAACCTTGCCGAGAAGCTTCTCACTTTCAGAAACAATACCCTTTTTGCACAGCACATGCACAAGCTTATTAAACGTGACAACATCGGGACACAAACACCGCGCAAGCATTTCATCAAACAGAACACGCGCATCTTCATGGTCACCAAAATCATACAGCCCAGCAACGACAGTGCAATAGGCGACAGGATTGGAATCACACCCAAGTTCAGGCATGTTACGAAGGAGTCTAAGAGCAGCATGAGGCCTGGAAGTTCTGCAGAAGGACTTGATCCTTACGGTATAGGTGTACACATCAGATTCCACCCTTCTGTCTCTCATCCTCATGTACACTTTGTGGGCTTGGTCATGGTAGCCGTACTCGACCAGAATGTTCATGATGGAGTTGTAGGAGTGAACGGAGGGGTCACAGCTGTAGAAGTCCATGCGTTCGAAGGTGTCAACAGCTTCCTGAACCTTCCCCTTCCTACCGTAGTGTTTCATGGCCTCGATGTACGCGCCTTCCAGAAGCGCATTGTTGACGTACTCTCTCATCTCCGAAAGCACCTTCTCCATCTCCTCGAACTCGCCGTGATGGCCCAGCTTCTGGACCATGCACTTGTATGTTAGCAGCGTGTGCTTGAAGCCCGACTCCTTTTTCGCCGATTTGAACATTTCCAGCGCTTTCAGAGGATCCTTTTGTGCTTTCACCACCGCAGCAACGTGCTTCGGAAGCAGTGCACGATTCATCTCAAAATCAACAACAACCAGAAGAAGAAGCGTGTCTCTGCTCACATGGGTTCGGGATTTCAATGTTTTCAATATCAATTGAGAGGGTTTGGTTTTACACCGTTACAATTAGCGGAAGTATTCACTTTTTCTATAACTAATAAGAGAATTATGCAGTTAGAAAAATTTATTTTTATTAAAGTATTGTTAATATATACATAAAATAGGTATGTTTATTAATTTGTATGATGTGAATCATTTTTTTACTGATTATTAAATCAATAAAATTAATTATATATATAAAGGTATAAAGGGGAAAAAAATTATACATAAGTAACAGCTCCAAAACCCAATCTGTTTATATGTCATTAGAGATTATAGATATAGATGATAAACATTGCTTAATGAAATTATTTGTTAATCATAATTTTTTAATCATTTAGAACTCTATGCGAGGCTTCAAAATTTCGATTTAAAAAACTAAATAAGAAATAAGAAGAAGAAAAAATAATGAAAAGTAAGATTATTTACACACAAAAAAGTGAAAATTAAAAGAAAATAAAAAAAAATATAATTGATTTGATCTGTGGCAAAATAAAAAAATCAATTAATTGAAAAATATAAAAGTTATCAAAATACTTTTATTAAATTTAGCATATATAAGTATGAATTAAAACTAAACCACGATTAATTATAAAGTAATCATTTTATAAAATTAAAAATAATATTAAAAAATTAAAATTTAATTTATTTAAATAATTAACCATAACCATATAAAACAAATTCACATACCAATTTTTAAAAAGTTAAAGTATAATAACAAATTTACAAAGATGGAAACTACATAGACCAATTTTAAAAACAATAATCCTTTTAATTAATTTTATTAAAAAATCATTAAATAATAATTAAATTTAGAGACAAAAATAATTAATTAATATATTAATTAAATTAGATTTTTTATAAACTAAAAAAATTTCGTATCTAAAATAACTTCTATTAATAAAAATTTATAAAATAATTTTTAAATTAGTATTTAATTATTAACTATCAAAAATTTAACTACTAATATTTTAAATTTTAAATTAATTTCTAAAAAATTTAATAAAAAATAATTTAAAATATAAAGTAGTAAGTAACTAAAATTTCAGTAACTAATTATTAGATGTTAATTTAAAAACTATTTTATAAATTTTTATTAATAATAAAAATTACTTTAGATATTAATAATTTTTTAATTTATAAAATGACTTTTAATTTAGTTAAATAATAACTAATTATTTTAGTTTTTAAAATTAATTTCTATTTAGTAATTCTTTTTAATATAAGTCAAATTATAGGTAATATTTAAAATTAATTTTAATTTTATCAAAAATAACTAAAATTAAATTGAATGACTATAATAAACATACTTAATTTTTTTGAATTGTAGATAATGTTTAAAATCAAGTAATTATATGTGCAATGTCACATGTTATTCCTATTTTTATCTACTCTTCTTACTTGAATGACTTTAATAAACATACTTTATTATTTTATAGATTGTTAAAATTGTTACATGTACATTAATTCTTTACTTATATTTAATTAAATATTATGTAGATTTATGCTTTTATTTCTAATAAAATTCAAGTTATTTTTAAATATATTCTTGAATTGACTTAAATGTATTCTTGTTTGAGTGTAAATTAATTAAAAAAATCTTTTATTTATTATGTCCATCTATTTAAGGTGTAGTTTCCATTTCCCGTTCGCAAATCTTTTCTATACTTAATTTTTTTTAACATTGGTAAGTGGAAAACAACGTGTACATGATTTGTAATTAATTATTTAAGTAAATTAAATTTTAATTTTTAAATATTTTTAAATATTATTTTTAATTTTATAAAACAATTACTTCATAGTTAATCATCTCTCAATTTTAAATCATTCTTATTCTTATTAAATTTTAACGAGTAATTTAATCGTATTATCCAGTTAATATAATTTTTTTATTCCATCACATTAATCAAATCTAACTACAATTTTTTTTCCTTTCACTTTTTATTCTCTTTCTTTTAAACTAATATCTTAATTTCTACTTTTTTTTTTCTTTGTTTTCTTTCCATTTTCAATTCAATATCTTTCCAATCTAAACAATACAGTAGTAGTATGTATAAAATGTTGGGTGAATTCATACATAAGAAATTCTGTCATCATAACTTTTCATGAAACATTCCTTACATAGGAGAATCTCCTACTGTTGAAAAAACATCGTTGATGACATGCCATTTCTGGAACTTCCCAACTCTTGTTGGCTCACAAAATTATCGCAAGAGTTGCCAGAACTACAAAGTTTGTGACCTTTGCCTATTTTCTGTACTTCTAGAGGAGATAGTATTTCTGTGTACCACATATTGCTCTTAAACTCCCTGTAAAATTGACAAATGTAAATGTTTCTGTGCAGAATCAGGAATCAGGAGTTCTAAAATGAAGTGCTTATATATTCAAATTTTAGTGAGCATCTTTGTTCTAGCCTTCTGCTATTTGGGAAGAGATGCATGTAATTAAATACTTTTGCATTGACTTCTGTTTCTGTAGTCTCAAAGCAATGAACATGTACTCAAAGTTAATGAGCAATACTGATTGAATCATGTGCGGTTAAATTTAAAGGGGTCCAACTAATACTTTCACTCTTAAATTTGGATGAAATTATATGCAGTTACCAACAATGCTGATTGGGAACTGCATGTGAATAGCAGCATATACGTTTCTTTACTCATACAACACAGAACACAGTACAACCCACAGTACTATGTAACATCACCACATTCATCTACAAATCACATAAGAAAAAGAACAAGAATGAAAATGGAAAAGTAAAATTAGAAGTCTACTTACTTTATTGGACTCTTTATACTGTTGAAAGAAGTCAGATATCCCCTAGAGTTTGAATTAGCAACTGGGTTGGGTCCTATAGTTTCAAAAAAAGAGTCCCTTAATCCAGCACTCTACCATAAGAGGGTTGTAGGGAACATTTAAAAATGAAACTAAAAAATTTCAAACTATCGGAGACCAGTTTGATTTGTTTTTTACCAAAAAGTACGAGGACCAAGAAGTAATTTAACCAACCCAACTATCACTCTAAGGCATAGGACAAAAGGTAAACAGTTTTTCACATGGGAGAAGGGAAATTTTAAGACAAGAAATACCTAGCGACGAACACTTGATTCTTATGTCTCAAACAGCATCCTAAATTGCATGCCAACAAAAACTGGTATAGATACACAGTTTTAACATACTTGGCCAAAGGAATGACAAATTCAGATGCCTCTTATTAAAATAAAAGGCAACACATGTTTTTTTATTGGTTACATGATCAATAAAAAAATTTAGCAACCAACTCTTATTTGTTGGTTGAATTGAATTTATTAGAAATTACAAAAATTGGAGGGACTCACTTCTTATTTAATGATTATCCCATGATTTTGTAATTTGAAATAACTTTCAACTAACAGTAGAGTGTGTGTTCGAAGGAATGTATTAGAAGCACATCTATATAAGTTGTCTTCTCCAGCATGGTGAACTTTAGCCCCCTAAGTCAACTTCTTGCATTACAAGAAAGAAAAGCCAAGAACAAGGAAAAAATGAGATATGAAAAGAATCAAGATATCAAGAAAGCTATCAATATTGATAATCCCGCGAACATGACATGCTTGTTAGGATAAAATTTATTTGTTAAACATGGCGTACTTGTTTATCAAGATAAAAAGCAATGAGTTTGTTTCAAAGAGAAACTGAGACACTGAAAGACAAAAGATAAGGAGATACAGAGGAACTCACAGAGTGGTCCTTCTGCCAAGCCCTCGTCGTGACTGGGTTCATAGCAACTTTTACTTCCTTAATGCCACGGTACCAACCTTCAACAGTATAAAATCAAACTAATTATTGATATAATGGTGTGATGTGTTGCATGGCACTCCGTGTACTGCATTGTGGGTTCTTGTCTTTGTTTCAATCAAAACACCTCACCTAACATCTGTTGGTGCTTCATTTCTCTAGAAAATCAAATCTCCCAATCTCAAACTTTTGGTGACAGATTACAAGATTTTTCAGCACTCTGGCCAAGATTACAAGATTACAAGTCAGTTGATTTCTTAAATGAAAGCTTAGTTGAAAATTTCATTTCTTTCAAACGTCCAAATTAGAAAAACTACTAGACACACTCACTGCCACTGTTTTCCCCTCAAATCCAAGCCCGCCTACACCAGTCATCACAGTCCCTTGCACCAACTAAGCACCTGTGACAGTTCCTTCTACCACGCCCGTTCCCTTATCCCTATAATTCAAGGTATTCCAGGGGAACAACCAACTACAAACCCTGTGAGTTCTTATCCACCCCCACCAGGAAGTGTTCCTACAACAAAAAACACCAATGCAAATGCTCAAACCAATTCACCACAACAACACCGACTAGCAATCCGAGAACAAAGCTAGAAACACAAAAAAAACAAAAGTAAACCCAAAACCACTGTTAAACCTAAAGCTAAGCTTCACAAATGTATCAATCCAACCAAGTAATCAGAGAAGGGATAAATAATTAAATTAGAATAATCGAAGGACAGACAACAAACACGTCTAGTTTTTTAAGCAAGAAAAATCATATCAATCAATTTAAGGGGAGACAGTTCAACATATGACAGGGAAACAATTAGATACTATTGAAAGGGTTGCTTGTAATTGTCTGTAGTGTGTACACAAGTGTATTTCTATTTACAATGAAAAATAAATACAATAATAAGAAATAAAATCAATAATTAATATTGAGAAATATTTGGCAAGATATTTTTTTATTAGATGTGATCAAATCATATCTTTAACATATACCTCTTAACCAGCAGTGGAACCAGCCAACTATCTTTCCTTCAAATGATACTACATAAAAGCGAATGTTTATGCTTCAGCTACAGAAAACTTCGATCAGCTTGATGAGATAACTCAAAGTAGTCTTTCCCCATTCTGCACTTGTGCAAACTCCAAAATTCAACCAGCAATACGACTCACAAATATTGAAGACATGTCACAGTAAAATGCTGGATGGACTCCCAATTTCCCATGAGCAGAAAATGGACCAAAATCCAGAGACATTAGCCCATAACCAGAATGCCAAAAGACAAAACAAATGAGATCAAGACTGGATAAAATATGCTGGCTTCAAGGAGAAGAAGCTCCGAATTCCACCATGTAATTCTTAGAAAATCTTTCTCCCCTTGGTATTTTTTTTACAAAATAGTTTATCAGTATTGACCAAGTGATTTCATTGGGAATGAACCCATTATCTACGCCCCTATATAAAAGCAGACAGGCATCATTAAACATCTCCTCATGACAGTGTCTACTGATCAGTGTGTTATATGTAATATCATCAGGACAAATTCCTTCACCTTGTAACCTGTTAAAAATGTTCAGTGCCTCTTGAATATGACCCATCTTGCAAAGACCATTGATCAGGCAGTTATAACTGACTATATTTGGTGTCAAACCACGATGAATCATATCCCGAAGAAATTTTAGAGCGTCATTTACTTTTCCAGTTCTACACAAGGCACTGATCAGAATATTGCAAGTTATAATGGTTGGAAAAATCCCTCTCCCAAGCATTTCTTCAAACAATCCCAATCCCTTTTCAACTGACCCAGTTTTACAGAGAACTTTAATAAGGCCATTATACGTAATACTGTCTAGAGGACACCCTCTAAATAACATTTCATCGACAAGCTTAAATGCTTGTTGAACTGAATCTCTCATAAGAAATGCACTAATCAGCGTATTGTACGTTACAGTGTTAGCAATGACACCCTCCAAGAACATGTCATGATACAAACTCAAGGCATGTTCCATCTTATCATTCCTGCACAGTCCATGTATTAAAGAATTAAATGTATAAATATCAGGTTTACATCCTTTGCTTGACATTTCGTGAAACAGTTGTAAAGCTTCTTCAATCTTCCCATCCTTGGACAGTGCACAGATCAAGCAATTGTACCCCACTGTAGTCAGACTCAGACCCTTGGCTGACATGCTATTTACAATTCCAGTCACTTCCTCTAATCTGCCTTGCTTGCAGAAACCATTTATCAATATGGTGTACGTGATCACATTGGGCTCAAAGCCTTTTGCTACCACATCAGATAAAAATCCAAGGGCAGAAACCAAATACCCTTGCTTGCAAAGTCCATCGATCATTATGTTAAACGTGTAGGCATCAGGTTCATAACCCGCAGTTACCATGCTATTGTATAGAAGACCCTTGGCTTCTTCGAACCTTCCACTAGAAACATATCCATTGATTAACGTATTATAGAGCACAGTATTGGGACTGGGAATTTTATTCAGTAAGCTCCTTGCTTCATCAACTTGCCCCATTCTGCACAACCCATGCATTAAATATCCATAAGTCCGAGCATCGGCACTGAAACCTCGAAGGAGCATTCGATCAAGCAACTTCGCTGCCTCATGAATCCGACCGGCCCTGCAGAGGCCATGGATGACATCATTGAAGGTCTGAACATCAGGCTCACAGCACATCAGAAACATGTCCTCCAAAAGCCGCATCGCCTCACTCACTCTATTGTTTTCACAAAGAGCATGAATCAGGGTCTGGTAAATGACCGAATTTGGAACACACCCGTGCTTGGCCATGTCCCTGAGAAGGGAGCAAGCCGAATCAACTTCATTAACCATACACAAGGCTTTCATGACCACAGCAAAGGTATGCACGGTAGGAGAAACACCTCTACTCAACATGTCATAGAAAACATTAGGTGCCACCCTGGGACAATTCCCATCAACCAGAATCTGCAACACAACATTGTAGGACTTAAAAGTGGGGTCACATGAATAAACACCCCACATGTCCAACAAAAGCCTAGTTGCCTGGCCAGGCAACCCTGCCTTCCCATAATACTTCATAATCAAAATAAAGAGTGATTCCTTAAACACTACTCCTTCATCTTTCATTTGCTTCAACAAGTTTTCAACAACTTTGAAGTCCCCAACAGCCCCAAGCTTATCAATTAAGAGATAGTAGGCATCAAAGGTGTGGCAATACCCCTTTTGGGCACCAGCCCTTTGAAACAGTTCCATTGAAGTGGGAATGTCAAGAGGAAGCACCAGCAATTTACAAAGCTGAAAAGGGCTAATTGGGGTCAGTGACCTTCTAAGCTGTTTGAGGTCAAAAGGTTTGAGCAATCTCTCCCACTCTGTCTCACTGTCACTACTCTCACATTCATTATCATTCAAATTGCTGCCCGGGGCAGCTGTGCAAAGTGGAAAAAAAGGGATTTTTAAGCGAAGTAACGTGACCCTACTCACATTGGAAGAGAATTTGAATGTTTCCAACATGAAGGTGAGAGATTGAAGGGGAGAGACTAACCCCAATGGAGCCACCGCGATGAATAACGATTCTGATGATGCAGCGTTTGTTACGAATCACGATGAGAGAGATACACTTCAACGTTTACACGCAGAAAACGTAACCCTCGCCATTTCAAAACTTTATTTTTATAAATTGTGTTTTAAATTTACAATCAACAATTTATATTATATTTTTAAGAAAAATTAAGATTAAATTTAGACATAAATTATAAAGTGTAAACTAAAAATATAAGTGATTAAGAAAATCAATTGCGTAGATAAAGATAAAAATATATTGATTTGGGATAGTTGACAAATAAATTTGTTGGACGAATTGTTAAATAAAATAATTCTAGAACTAAAATTTAAGTTACTTTATAAGAATAAAATTAAAATTAAATGATTATTTTATAAGATTGAGACAAAACATGTGATTAGATTAAAATATAAATATTCTAAATATGCATTTGTTCAATAATTATTCCAAAAAGCATTTTTATTTTTTAAATAATTGTTGAAAATATTTTTTTAAAATAAAAATTCACATTTTTACATAAAAATACTTCTTACCTATTTCATTCTTTTTAAGGGTTAATTTTTTTTTATCTCTAATGTAAACTTTACAGAAAATTATTAAAATAAATTCGTAGTGTTTTACACAATAAACGAATTGTCTATAAAATATTTAACATCTGAAAATTCGTTTGTGAAAAAAAAACTAAGAAGAACCTAGTCTACCCTGAAAGTTTATTTATCATGTAAAAGAAAATCTAACAAAAACTTAGTTTACACCAAAAATTTGCCATGTAAAAATAATCTGACAAAAAACTATTTCAATAATTCTCTTATTATAAGTATGCAGAATGTTAAAATATGGATTATCTAAAATATGGATTATGATCCAAAATAAATTCCGCATTTACATGGATAAATGGATAATAAAGAGTATATTTAACCCTTATTCCAAATATATCTTATTTATTTGTGGATAAGAATGAGAAGCTCAATTTTTTACTTGACTTTCTTTTGACCGTGATCCTCAAAAATCATATGCATAAAATCGAGTATCAGCCATTCACTGAAATAAATAGTATTGAATTTAAAATCTAGCTGAGTTAAAAAAATTATATTTTATGCCAAAAATAATCATAGGCAAAAGTTAGAATCTATTTTACTTTAAAAAAAAACAGTGAATAAATAGAGGGTATTAATACAATTGAACCATATTTAATTTTTTTTAAAGTACTTGTTGAAAGAAAATTAAAAAAATAAAACCTTACAAACTTAAAACTAAGCATAAGTTTTTTTTTCAAATAAAAAACATACTACAGTTAAAATCAACGAAGCTTGGCAAATTATTAATTACCCTAAGCTTCAAAATATATTGGACAACTCCAAAAAAATCATTTTAAATGTTCTTGATTGCAATAATAAATATTGCTTCAATGAAACTATTTGTTCATAAAAAATGCATCAGAAATTGTGCTCCGTTTTGTCGTATAGAAACTCACTTCACAAAAAGTTGTCAGAATGTAAAATATGAGGGGAAATGACACTGGAGCGGGGTGCATAAACAAGAGACAACGAAGCTCCCAAATTTGGATTGCAAGAACTGAATAAGAGATAATAATTAATACATGCTATAAGCAACTAACCATTACAGAAACAAGGTCCAACCTATTATAATTTACAGTCATTTGCTGTTTATCTATATAAAGACCTTGCAAAATCACTACATCTCAACCATTAATGTGAAGTATAAGAATGCTGGACCAATCCATACATAAGAAACTCTGTAACATAAAATTTTGCCACCACAATTTTTCAACTAACTCCTTACACGGGAGAATGTCCTAGTAGTGAAAAGACCCCATTGATGCCATACCATTTCTGGAACTTCTCAACTCTTGTTGATTCACATAATTATCACAAGAGTTGCCAGAGGTAGAAAGTTTGTGACCTGGGGCAGAAGTAGAAGGACTAACACCTTTGCCCATTTGCTGCACTTCCAGTGGAGATAGTATTTTTATGTACCACACATTGTTCACAAACTCCCTGCAAAATTATCAAATGTAAATGTTTCTGTGCAGAATCTGGAATCATATAAGTCTAAAAATGAAGTGCTTATACATTCAACTTTTAATCAACACACTTTTTTCTATCGTTCTGCTACTAGGGATTACATGCAATGCAAGTAATTAAACACTTCTGCATTGACCACGATTGCAGTAGTCTCAGAGCAGCGAACATGTCCTCAAAGTTAATGATAATAAAAAAATTACTAGAAGGAACAAGAAAAATTGTAGAAAAATATTATTCAGATCCACAAAAATTAGTTTTGCAAAACCTAAGCATGTTGAAGTGTGTTGACAAGAAACGTCACTAACTATACCTGTACCACCTACGGCATTAGCATCAATGAAGCACGTAGCAATTCATAAGATAATATACTATAACTTGAACATAAATAACTCGCATAAAGCAACTTACTGCCAAGGATCATCACCAAGAAGAAGAACATCATTCTCCCGGTCTACAAATACAAGCTGCCAGCCTGATCTCTGAGTCTTAGGGTCCTCTAGTTGGCCTTCAAGGCCAAACATGCGAGCAAGCTCACTACGCAGCTCATCATAGCTGCTGAACTTAGAAATGTCCAGTGACCTGCCAAAGGACCCTGACTTGTGAACCTGTACAAATTACACCGCATCCACAATAAATAAATTTAGAGTAATAGTAGTCCTAGACAGTTGACCACATCCCCGTACTAATTGTAGAAAATAGTAGTCTTAAAAAATCTTAAAAAACAAGAGGAAACAAAAAAAAAGAAAAAAAGAGCTGCTATATTTCCAGCAAAACCAATTTACTGTTTGCATAAATAGGGTCCCAATATCCCTGTACAGTAGATCCAATTCAACATTGAACATAAATACATTATATAAATATATTTAACTTGTATCTTGAACCAATCTTTAACTGATAAAGTGTTGCTTAATTTTGGTAAATTATATTAAGTGGCTGCACATAAAATCTATAATCGTAGGCATACCACCTTTAAACAAAAATACATTAGCTATTACCTTAACAAAGGTTCCAGTTGGTGTGTTTGCTTGGTCTACATTTTCAGAAGACTGCAAGAAGCCTGATTCATCCATACAACTCGATGTTGTCATGTTTGAACTTAAGGGGAAATCGGTGCCTGTAGCACCTCCACAATTTGAAGCAGAAAATGGCAATGATAATGAATCATTCACATTGCCCATATTTCTCAGGTTTGACATGCCATTTTGCAGCATAAGAGAAGAGGGATCAATGTTAATTCCAAATAACAGATTGCTCTGAGGATCAGCAGCACCATGATATGCAGAATGTTCTCTTCCAGGAAATGGAGGCAAAGCAGCAAGTTCAGACACATTTGATTGTGATGTTCCCAAGTTCTCCACCTGAGGCAACACGCATTGAGGAGCAGCAGACGGAAGCTGAGATTCAACTGTCATTTGCTTGGGTAGGATGGATGCAGAAGATATAATGGAATTGGATCCATTCAAGTTAAGTAACTGGGATGTTCCATCCTGGGAGAACGAACCTAGTAGACTCTGGATAGGGGAAACATCAGAACCAGAAATATGATTCCTGATAGGTTCAGGAAAACTCTGCTGCTGGCAATGTGTAGCAAGAGCTTGCATGGGAGGAGATTGAGACTGGGTACCTGATGCAAAATTAGACAAAGGAGAGATGATGTTTGGTAACTGCTGCTGAACAGGCAAATTTTTAAGTTGCTGCTGTTGCCGCTGATCACTATATGGGTGGTAACGATGCAACTGCTGTTGCAGAAGTTGTGACTGAGGAGGCACTTGGTTTTCTTGAAAATTTTGTAGAAGGGTGCTTTGAGGCTGAGACTGTGGTAATACTTGCCTATGTACCTCAGAGGTATGAGCACTGGGAACATTTGAAGTCTGCTGAAACTGCAACAGAGATTGGGAAGATTTTGAAGGATCCATTGTCCTCATTTCCTGGAATGCAGCAGAAGTCATTGCTTGGTATAACTCTGGTTGGAGACCTGGTATAGAAGAGTCAAGTTTAGGTTGCATCCACGGTGCAACACCCAGCCCCTGGAAGTTTAAAGATTGCATTCCTTGATCCCCAAGTCCACCTTGGAGCCACATGAATGGAGAACCAAGTCCCATGTCTCCATCCTTAAGACCTGACTTACACAAATGGAAGACAGAAATAAATTAAAATGAAGATGATGTGTACATCAGAAGACAATAAAATAAAGCATACTGTCAACAGATCCCAGAGAATGCCACGAGACATTTTATTAACAGAACCACCACATACCATACAAAGAAGGTAGGCCCGTTGGCCAAGGACGCCTCAGCCTTAAGGGGAATGGAGATGGATACATTGGGAATGTTGTCAAAGGTTCAATCTCCCACAAGGAAACTCTTGGCTGCCTCTCCCCTGCAGTGGACTCATCCCAGCCAACCTACACAAGTAAACAGTTAAGAAAACAAATTATACATCATCTGATTCATCTGTAAACACAATCTTAGATGTTTCTATAATAGTGCTAAATTATATCACGACAACAACATATAGTTGCTAGATAAATCAAACAATCATGACAAACCTTCACAGAACGCCAGTGTGAATTTGACCAGCGGACCGGATCTAAATCACTAATACCAGTTATGGTACCCATGTATCTGGACAAGAACATGTTACAGTAAGTATAGGTTCAAATGTTTAAGAAAAAACAAACTTAGAAAAGACTATTGTTCTGAAGAAAACCAAATATTGTTGTGGCTAATCAGTCAAAACTTTTATCTTTTGGAAGCATACATGCATATATTGGCATGGCTAATCCACTCAACAAAAACCTTGGCCTTGAAAAATATGGAAGCACATAATAAGGCGTCAACAGTCAGGAACAGGAGTGCAGCCCAGAGAGCAGCAAGCATCAAATGGCATACAGAAAACCATTAATGCAAGAATAATGTTCACAAATCAGTAGCATAAAAAGGCAAGATCCAAAACCAAAGAAAGTTACGGGGAAAAGAGGGCAGTGTTTAATAGGATCAAAAGTCCACAGCACATTTGCTACTGACACAATTGTTTAAGTCACAGTCCCACATAGATCTAAATTTAACGGGGGTCCAGCTAATAATTTCCTGTTAAAAAATAGGGTGGAATCATGTGCAGTTACCAGCAATGCTGATTGGGAAACTGCAGTGTTCTGTGAATAACAGTATATTTGCTTCTTTATTAATTACACAGGAGACTGCACACGTTCATTGATGAACCACAAAAAAAGAATATGTATAAATTGGGAAAGTAAAATTAAAGGTTAAATTACATGGAAGGTTAAAATAAATTATAGTTTCAAAAAAATAGTCCCATAATCCACCACCCTACCATTAGAGGGTTATAGAGACCATTTTAAAAATGAAACTTTAATTTTAAACTATCGAGAACATTTTGAATTTTCCTGAAAGTATGGGGACCTAAGAACTAATTTAACCAAATGAACTGTCTCTCTTATGTGGCAGAACAAAAACATAAAGTAAACACAATGTTTCGCATGGGAGAAGGGAAAATTTAAGACAAGAAAGACCTACCGACGAACACTTGATTCTTCTGTCTCAAACAGCATCCTAAATCGCATGCCAACAGAAACTCGTGTATGATACACTGCTTTAACATACTTGGCCAAAGGAATGACAAATTCAGATGGGCTTGCCCTATTCACCAAAAAAAGAAGCAAGTTTGGTATGATTTGTAGGGTAATAATTTTCATCATTTGCATTAAAGATACAAACCTTGGATTATAGAATATAGTAAAGCGACTGTTTGTAGCAGCTGCATGAGCTGCAGCAGCAAGAAGACCAATGTGCATGCTATCACTTGACAGAACTGATGATGGCATTATAGTCTGTGGACGATTTGCCCGCCTTATGCCCAAAAGTAATTGATTTTTTTCATTCCTGATAAAAAGAACAGGAAGAATGGTTACAACCATTTCTTAAAAGTTCCTTGTAATAGATTTTGGTCATGCACCCATGGTCTATATAGAAGCAACTACTGGTGATATATTGTTCTACAAGCAGGCTAACAAGATAAACTTATTTATCAGATCATAAAGCTCCCAAAGACGGATATTATTTTAAAATAATGAAGAAATAATACAAATAAGCATGACTTCTATATCTCTCTAATAATTGCCTTTCAGTTTACAATACATCTATAACTAAAACTGTGTACACAGATGGAGGGAGAGAAAACAAGTTGAATCTCCAATTGTATCAGTCATTTGAAATATCAGAATTATATGTACCAGATGAAAAGGACTGAATCACCGGCAACAAGCCTCTTGGCACTGACAAAGACACTCCAACCAGTAGTGAGAAGATGCCTTTTGGGCTGACCTGAAAGTGAAGATATAATGTAGTTAGACGTGAAAACATTTAAGAAACAATTTAAGTAATTTTTATGAGCTAATCATTCCTTGGTCCCAAATAAACAATTGTCAAATTTGATACGGAAAAGGTTCTTCAGGAGAAGAGGAAGAGCCAGAGAAGATAAGTTGAATATGATTAAGGACTATACACTCAACATTTATAATGATCCTTAACAAAGCTTTCATATTTTTCTTGCTAACCAAAAAATTAGACTGATCAAGGTTGAGTAAAATTTCAAAATTACAAAAGCAATGCTATTTTACAAGTAGTAATGCTAAGTTTAAGACAAGAAACAAATTGGACCAAACAAGCCAAGCACCCAACCAAATAAGGATGGAATGAGTATGCAATAAGACAGAAATAGAAATAGTACAGCTAATTTAGTCATATCATATGCAAATAAATTATTCCTTAGAAACCTATGTCCTACTTCCAATGCTACTCAATTTATGTTTTGCTTAATAAAAAGGAAGATCACAGATTTGAGTTGAATATGCAAGTACATCAGACTGTTTTTTACCAGTAATGGAACAGCATAAAGTGGACAAAAAAAAGTAGATGTGGAGACGACAAATAATTTTATACCAAAAGCTTAAAAAAAATAAACCTCGAAATATGTGTCTAAACTTCCATTCATTATCATGAAGATCTCTGGCAATTAGTTCTTGAGCAGGAGGTTGCTGTGAGTAATCCTGAGAAACAAATTAAAGAAAAATAGTGGTCAGATCAAGAACTGAGAAACTAACTACTGAGAATCAAATATATCACAAAGTCAATATGACTTACAAGAGGAGGGAAGACTTTTTCAGCTGCTCTTCGAGGAACAGAAAATCCTCCATGAGTGCTGGTATCACTTGCAGTTAATGTTTTGCAGAAGTAGTTGGTTGGTTGCTTGTTGGGAGAGCCCAATTCAGCAGGCATAAGATACACCTCCTTTTGCTCTTGCTACAAAGTAAATAATGTCAAGATATGCTATCAAAATAAAATAAAGTAAAACAAAACAAGGTAGCAAATAAGAGAAAAGTACTGGATTTAGAGGTTGCAGAGTGATTTGTGCATATACTTCATCTGTTTCAGCATCCGCCTGCAAGATGCATGCTTAAAAGGTTCAGAGTGCAAGCCCATAAAAGTGCATTCTGAATTATATTTAACCTGAAGTTCAGAACTATTAATTTTATCCTCACATGCATTGTTACATTGTGAAGCTGACAGATAAGTTGCGGTGGCAAGTTAGGGTAATTAGGAATATGTGCATCTACTTCCCTGTTGGTTGAAGCAGCAACCTGTAAAATGAACATCTATATTTATCAAATGACTATAAAGAAACATATATAAATGAAATACATGAACGGCAATCAGTTTTTTAGAAATTTTAAATGCAACAATAGTTTAGAAAAGACAACCTTTTGGCTGGAACCCCTTCCGCTCAGGAAAAAATATAAACTAATATTAATCATGATGATACACCAAAGAGTTTTCTATCTGTCAGTCACTCATTTTTAGCATAGCAATTATACAAGAGATTCATACCATAATATTCAGGATAACCAACGTTCAGACTAATCTAGAAATGAAACCATAAATTCAACAAAACGGTGCCCATTTAAAGCATAAAGAAATATCACATCTGTTACGAGGGACTTCACTTATGAGCTAGAGCGGTAGAAACAACAGAAAGCATAAAATCAAAAGTTTAATGGAGCATCTTTTATTTTCTCATCACTTAATTAGCCCATCCTCCCTCCTTCCAGGCACAATGACTTAAACACTAATTCGTGAAGTCAGCTAACATGTAACTCACAGCTTACAGCACTTCATATCATACTTTTACAGTCTTGCTGAAAAATTGTGAGTCTCCAGTGCTATCAGATCAAATACCAATTTTATCTTGTCTTCAAATTACAAGCTTGAACCGGCACAAGCATAACTGATTTCACTGCAGTCTACTCCACTGACTTTAGAAGATAGATCAAATATTAGAACTGCCCTGGGCACTGAGATCGTAAGGATATACTAAGTGAGGTTCTAATTTTCTATACAACCTTATGTGCTTTTCATGAGCTTAGCAGATTCACCAAATACTCACAAAACGTAAAAAAAAAATTAAGGATAGTTCAATAAATCCAACTTATAGATCAAGTAGCATTACTGACCTGCTCACTGTGACCTTGGGGAAAGTAGACTACACGACTTCCAACAGGAGGCAGAGAAACCAGAGGACCAGCACATGCATGCCAAAGCTCAGAATTCAAACATTTTTTCTCCCCTGCAAAATCAGGCTAACATGAGTACACATGAAGTAAATCATTTCACATGAGCCCAAAGGAGCTATAGTCCAGTCTACAAGTGGCATATCAGTAATCAGCACATTAAGTCCACTGCATATTTACCAATCAAAACAACATACCACAATCCAAACTCCAACCACACAAACAAACAGGCAAACAGAATAACCACACATAAATAGTAACACAACACAACCTTGTCACCTCAAACTTAAAATCATAAACTGCACACACCAGCAGACTAAGCACCACCGACACTTGAGAGTTGAAACAAATCAACACAAATCAAATCGACATGACACTAAAAAGTTGACCCTGACCTGTACATAAATATTAAAAACAAAAAACAGACCACTGCAACTTGCTCAACCTCACTCCATGCCATATAATAATGACAAACAAAACCTACAGCTACTGTACTTCTAGTGTATCCCTGTCCTCTCCTTCCAAACCCATGCAAAGACAAAAAGAACCACCAACACAAAAAACACATAATAAAGGTCAAGACAAGACACGAGAAAAAAGTGGGGGACAGGGCAGAACATCATACAAAGCAATTTGCACAAAACGAAAGAATCAAAGAAGCTACCACTACCTTCTTCCTCCCCCGGTTGATTAAATCCAGAAGAAGAAAGCTTCATTCTTGGAGCTATAACAACAGGTGAGGTTCCAAACTAGTAAAAACCGAAGCACCCCAAGTTGAACAAAAGCATCATTACAGTTGTTATTATTACGCACGCAAATTTTGCATGTCCCTTCGAATCAGAAATGGTCCTGAGTCATAGTCCACCCCCCCACCAAAAACTAACGGCACCCACAGAACCCCATCATCCAAAGCCACTTCCAATGCAACACCCGAACCTCCTGGTTATCATAACACTCCCAAATCCAACCCTAATTTGGAAGCTGAAGCTGAAACCCTAGCTTGGCAGATCTCACCGAAACGGAGGTGAACAGTGGAATTAGGTAGTGGAGGAGAGAGGCAAGTGAAGTGAGAGTAACATTCATGTGGATTTGAGTAGAAGAAGGAGAGAATGCGATGTGTGTGTTTCAGAGAGAGAGAGAAAATGGCTATGTTCTTACTCAACAACAATAATGCACAGTGACTGTAATAATTGATCCATGGCATGGTATGTGTTGTGCTACTATACGAAATGGTAACGACGACGGAAAATACGAAAAGTTTCTACGATACGTAGATAGATACTCATTGGATACTAACAACCCAGAACTTCCCAAATTTGGTTTTACTTCTATGTTTTACTACCAAAGTATGTTTGTTAATTTTTATATTGTTGAGTATTTTTATTTACTTTTTAAATTAATTAAAAGAAAAGAAAAAATATAGTAAATGTTGTTTTTATTGAAATATACGTCTGAAAGTATTTTTAATAACATTATAACAAACATAAGAATGATTTTTTTTTCTTTTAATATTCTAAAAAAAATGTAAGAGGGTTATTTGAAACATATGTTTCTTTATGTATATTTAAAATTTAGACTCGATATCATTTATTAAATTTAAAACAAAGCTCTTTAAAAAAACTATTGTTATCGAATAGTTGGAGTCTAGAAAATTATTGAGATCACTCTTCTTTTTTCTATATCAGTCAGTTGTATTGTACTTTAACTTTCCTTCTTGCTGGCTCCTTCTTTTCTACTCGTTTCACCTCTCAATCTTCTCGTAACCCAGACTCGGATGGTACCTGCAGAAGACACTTTGACGTTCAAGTCAATAATGATATTCGACACTAGGTAGTCAGAGCATTGTGTATGATAACGTACTTGGATCTTGGAATTTGTGTTATTTATATTATTTTAATGGCCTTTCTTATTGGGTCAAATTAGGGAGTTTGACCATGTTTAGGAATACATTGTCTAGCTCTTAATTACAGATTAGCTTGACTGACTCTGCTTAAGTGTAATTGGGTTCGTGTTGTCGGTCGGCTAATTTAAATGGACCATGGTATCGGTCGGCCCATTGATAAGGACCGAGACATGTGATCAGTCGTACGGCTCTCACCGGTACACTTGCCTCCCAAGCTCGAGGATGATTAATCTGAAGTGTCTTAGAGAGCGATGTGACGGTTGGATTTCTCGAGGTCTGACATAACGTTTGGCGGCGATTCAACTTGTGACGTGACGCACATTTGTAAGGGGTTTTTGGCACTAGACAACGAGGACCGTTGAATCGAGGGAGATCTAACGGTTGAGATGGTTGTGACGCTTCGTCTCCCGAGACTCCCAAGGGCTATAAATAGTGGTCCCAACAGTGCCGAGACAATGTGCTACTATTCTGATTTTCACTCCAACACCCGAACACTCCTCGTCTTTCTAAGCTGCTCTCTTTGTCCTCCAAAAGGTTAGTGATGTCTTCGTTGTCTTGTCCTACCTCTTCTTCTTCGGCTCCCCCTTCTCCCCTTCCTTTGCATCCTTCGTCTTTTTCCTCGTCTTCTTCGTCTCCTTCATCTTCTTCGTCCAATTCCTCCGTGACCGAGCCTTTGTTGGTCAGTGCAGTCCAAGTGTTGCACCTTGCGGAGGATGTGGCCAAGGGGAACGACTCGGAAGGTGCCACCGACCGGTCGGATTCCCTTGAGCAGTCATCTTCCTTTCTGGGACTTGACTGGATTGATCCTAAGGTGATCAAGATCACCTCTGCCTTTACGACCGAGTTGTTTCTAGTTTTTTGGGTAAGGTCCCGATTTTGAAGGCAGATGCTTGTTTTGACCTTCCCACCGTTGAGCCTTGCTTGCCAGGCGACACCATATGTTTGGGTCGGTCTCCTGCCAAGCATCCTTTTTTCTGTATGTATTCTCGTTTGTTCTCGGACTTACATGTCTCCCTACCTTTTGACAACTTCACGATGGGCGTCCTTCAGGCGCTCAACATAGCTTCTTCCCAGCTTCACC
The DNA here is from genome assembly GCF_000499845.2 of Phaseolus vulgaris. Classification (NCBI taxonomy): domain Eukaryota; kingdom Viridiplantae; phylum Streptophyta; class Magnoliopsida; order Fabales; family Fabaceae; genus Phaseolus; species Phaseolus vulgaris. Next base: position 54,181,387 of record NC_023752.2, read on the forward strand.
CAAACACTTGGGCGTCCCTTCAAGCCTTCCGCTTGATATGCGACGTTTTTTGTTTGTCTCCAACTCCTTCATCTTTTCTAAGTTATTATACCTCCTACCCGTCCGAGCTTGTTAGCTGTCATTCGCTTATCAGCTGGGTGGGTAATGTTTTGTTTAATTCTTTCACCACCTCTTACAAAAACTTCAAAGAGAAATTTTTCAAAGTTTTCATACAGGCGTATTTTTTTTATGAAGCTGGTCAGTCGAGGTTTCCTGTGTTTTGGACTTGGAATCCTTTAAAGTTTAAGGAGTGGCCTCGACCGACCCCGAGTCCTGAGGAGCGAGAGATTTTCTCTCTTTTTGAAAGCTCTTGAGAAAACTCCCTACACGGAGACTACTGACCATGTACGTGTCGTCTCACTATTATTGACAATATGATCAATGCCTTCAAGGAGAGGGTTGCGCAAAGGAAAGGTTGTCCGAGCATCGAGGCCTTGGTTACCAGCAAGCAGTCGACCGCTCGTGTCAGTCCCTCCGGTAAGAGCAAGAAGAGGCCGAGAAAAAGGGTAACATAGCCACAGCTACCCGCTCCCCCGGCACAATGCCAACACCACCTCCTCCACGCCACTCCCCCATCAACGTCGACCGATGATTTTAACCTGTTCATCCCCCCTGTCGTCGTCGAGCCTGTTCTCGAGGTCTCGAGATCACCCCTATCGATGTTGGGGGGTGACTTACAATTTTCTAGGGGGGGTGAAGGTCAACCTGACCCCTTCCACCGAGGAGCTGATCTGAGCCGTCCCCAAGGATGACTTGCTCCAAGGCAGCATCGAGATGATCTACCGAGGGCTTGTCCTGGCCCGCCTAGGTGCTGACGTCCGAGGTCAGAGCGGGACCTCTCGAGGTGAACATTGCCTATGAGGAGAGGCTCGCTCGGGAGGTGGCCGAGCGGGAGATCGCTGAGACTCGAGTGGCTCGAGCGGAGGGACATGGAGAGGGTGGCTTAGAACGCCCAACTGAAGAAAGTTCTAGAGGAGGCTGGCCACATGATCTCGGTATTGGAGAACGAGAGGTATGAGTTGCAGGCCGAGAAGGAGTCGGTCGAGGCTGACCTAGACAAGAACATTGATGACACTTTGGCTATGCTGAGTTAAAGTTTCTTCCAGGCTGTCCGCCAAGCCCCCGTCCTCTACAACCGTCCACCCCTATCCGGCGACTTCGACCCCGACATGGACGTGTTTGAGGGTCAGATTCTACTAAGCCATGAGGTACAAGCCTTTTAGAGTGCAACTCAACCTGCTCTGACCAAGGGTGCTGAAGACAAAGACTAGTAAGTCTTAGGTTTTTAGCTTTTTGTTTCCTTCGGCCGGGATATGACCCTTTCTTCTTGTCCTTCAAGGTCGGGGTGTGGCCTCCTCCTTGCTTTCTTTAATGAATAAGTTGTTCCTTCATTTTTGTCTTCATAATTGAACAAAATAACTACTAGTTAAGAAATTGGTCGGACTAACTTAGTTGAACAAATTTCCCAAGTCAAGTAATCAATCGAAATAACTTAATTGAAAAATTGACAAGTTAAATAATCGGTCTGATTGCGTTTGTTGTGAATGATTTAAGGTTTCAGCAGGGTATGCCGGTTAGGGCTACATCATTAACTCAGCTGAGTCCTATAGGTGTCGGTAGGGTATGTCAGTTAAGGTTACATCCTTGATCGCACCAAGTCTTTAGGGTATCGACAGGGTATGTCGGTTAGGCTACGTCCTTGACCGAACCGAGTCTTCTAGGTGTCGGTAGGGGATGTCAATTAAGGCTATGTCCTTGACCTTACCAAGTCTTTAAGATATCGGCAGTGTATGCCGATTAAGGTTGCGTCCTTGACCAAACTAGGTCTTTTAGGTGTTGCTAGGGTATGTCGGTTAGGGTTACGTCCTTGACCGTACCAAGTGTTGAGAGATGCGTGGATTTGACTTTTTTAATTACAAAGAATTAAAGAGAAATACCTCGTTAAAATCTATCCGACCGAAAACCCTCCTTAGGAAAAAAAATGGTCGAGTAAGGAAAGAGTGTGTAAGTTTTATTGCTTGTTTAACTGTAATAGAACTTAAGGTGTCTGACATTCCACGTCCTCGGTACAACTTTTCCTTATAGCCATTCTAGGTACAACTTTTCCTGATAGCAACTCTCGGTACAATAGTCATGAGTGTGCACCTTTACTACTATATCAAGATTCTTTTCATTTTTAATACTTTCATCTTTATTCATAACAAGTGATTTGACTCAAGCACAAACAAAATTTCAAAAAAACAACTTTGTTAAACATCCTATAAGAAACTTTTAGCTAAGTCTTGAAGTTAAAATTAAACAAAAATCTACACGCAGGAGAAACACAATAAACCCACTACCCTTAGATTATCCTAAGGATGAACTGCTCTGATACCATTTAATGTAACACCTCAAAAAATAACATCTAACTATTACAATACAAGTTCTACAAATTTCTATACAAGCTTAGAGTTTTTCAAAACATTCCTAATACATGATTAGGACATATAGAAATACAAATACTTACAATATAGGTTTCAAAATTAACACCCTAAAGCTCTTTAGACCCTCTGACACATGTAAGATCATCTGCTCGTGTACGTAGTACAGTCATCGCAGTTCAAACACAACAAGAAAAGCAAGGGCAAGCTAGTGAAAATAGAATTTTATAATATACACAATTAAATTATTACATGATCAATTTCTCAAATTATTCAATCTTTTTCAAATCTCTACAATAAAACAATCACATAGATCTCACATGGATATACACATCCAGATAATTCAATAAACAACGTCATCAGAAAGACCCGTATTAAGTAAAATAAGAACATCTATGATAAGACTTTATATACCATGTTCTTGTTAGTATAGCAGGACACAACTATACACACAGGCAACAGAGATGGAGGGGGAGAGGGAGTGGCACACCGTGAGGAAGAGAGGGGTTGGGTCGAAGAAAGTTAAGTTCTTCTTCACAAATTTCCCTTTGGAATTTGAAGAGAAGGACATGTGGAGAGTGTTTCAGAGATGGGGAAGAGTTGCTGATGTGTTTATTTCTAGAAGACTGAATAACAAAAATCAGAGATTTGGATTTGTTCAGTTTCAAGATGTGATAGATGTGGTAGAGCTGGAAAGGAAATTGGATTATGTTTGGATCGATTACTGGAAAGTAAGGGTAAACAAACCGAAATACAATAGAGAGAAAGAGCCAAGACAGGGGAGGAATGTAGAACTCAAACCATTTTTTAACAAAGCTAGAGAACCAAGGAAGGAGTGGAACATCAAATCCAACACAGTTCGGAATGAAAATGTGTCGTATGCTTCTGTTGTGGGGAAAGGAGGTAAGGAGGAAAAGAAGAATGTTTTTCCAATAGCGTTCAAGGCAGAGGTGCAACATTTGGAGTGGCTAGATAACTGCTTCATAGGTAGCACTAAGGAACCAAGTAAGGCTAAGGATATGAAGAAAAGTTTTATATTGGGTGGATTTAAATTCATTCGTGTGCGTTTCTTGGGAGGTAACCACGTTCTACTGTCCGGAGAAGATGCAAGTTTTATCAAAAAGACGATAGATGAAAATAAAGAGTGGTTTGAAGCAATCTTTGATATTATCCCTTGGGAGAAGGATTTTATGGTGTCAGAAAAATATGTCTGGGCCCATATTAGAGGGTTGCCCCTGAATCTGTGGAGTAGGAAAAACTGGGAAAGCATAGTATCCATGGTCGGAAAGCTTGTAGAGATTGATAAATATACTTTGGAGATGGAAGAACTAGAATATGCCAGAGTCTTAATTAAACTGCCTATAACAATAGAGGTTCGGTGGACAAACTGTATGAAGATTAACGAGACTATGTGTCAAATAACTATTGAAGAAGAATCTGTAGTTAATTTTAAAAAGGATTATATTGGTGATTGGGAAAATCTTTCGGAGGATGATGATATTGGAAGTTTCGTAGGGAGGGAGTATGGTGCATCGGAAGATTCAGATTTTGGGAGGATTTTAACTCTTCATGGCGGCGTTGGGGAGGAGACGACGGTGGAAGAAGTCTGTAGGGAGCCACGAAGGCATTTCACGGAGAGAGAAGACAAGGTTGCTGACGTGGAGGAACAATTGATTAGTGGGCTACAGTATACCAAGCGCATTAATGAGGTAATTGATGATTTAGGTGACCAAGATAATGAGGCCGTTGTCGATTTAGAGGAGGCGTCTGGGCAATGTAACGCTGCACTTAATGAGGTAGGTGATCAGAGGCAAACCCTAATAGAGATAAAAAAAAGTCTATATGTTGATATTGGGCCTCTTGGTGACTGGGCCCAATTTCAAACATTAGAGAAAGGGGTGTGCTTAGCTGGAACAGGCCCAATTATTAGTGAATCTGAATTTTCTGGAGTTGGTAGTAGGGCTGACGTGGCCCTAGGACACACTTACTGCAGCCCCCCTACCCAACCGTTAGTGTCTGTCGGAGGTGGTGGCGCAACCGTGGCGACGTCTTTTGCGCAAAGCGGAACCAGGTCCAAGACACGAAAGGAGGTGGCCACGGTCGCACAAGGTACAACGTCGTCATCGTCCTCCGCCTGCGGGACTAGTTCGGTGGCTCTCGCAGTCGCACGTGACGTCGTCGTTGTCGTTCGATCGGAGGTCCCTCCTACGTCTTCACCTTCTCGCCGTCGAGACGCTGCGACGGCGTCGCCAACTCATCATCGCAATGCAGGTTCGTCATCTCCAACCTGTTGTCGCGATGCTACATCACCGTCTGCAGCTCGCCACCGCGCCGCGCTCAGTACGTACGTTGGAGATGATGGATTGGTGGTGGCGGAAACTCCTTCGGAACATGGAAGCGATTCATCATATTCTTTGGTGGTTCATAGGCCCTTGAGTGTCGCTGCAGTATATTCTGGGGACTTCTCCGCGAGCCATGTGCGCTCTCTTCGCCGTGCTGCGTCTCTATTCAGTGCTGAACAGAAGTTGCTGGAAGTTGGGGAGTGTAGCAGCAACAACTATTCACAAGAGGTGACATGTCTTGACGGGAGTAAAGAACTTGCTCACAAAACAGGTGTAAGGTTAGCCGATAATTCTACTGATATTACTAATAATGGTACTAATAATTGCATGGTCTGGTTAAATAATGAGAGTATAAAAGCAGGTAGAATTTGGAATACAGGGATGGAAGTGGGGTTCTCTCGTTATGGAAGTGAGGAAGATGTATTAAACGGTTTAAGAAGTCAGGAAGAAAAGGAATATAGGAAGGAAGGTTTAGGAAGGGGTGGTTTAAAGGTTGTTCATGATAAAACTGATTAGTATGAATATTAGGGGTATGGGAGGAAGGATAAAAAGGAAGTATATTAGTGATCTCATTAGAAAACAACAAGTTGGAGTTGTTTGTCTTCAGGAAACAAAATGTGAACAAATTGGTAAGGAAAGGTGCTATCAAATTTGGGGGTCAAATGAAATTGACTGGATTGAGATTGGGGCAATTAATAACGGTGGAGGGTTAATAACTATGTGGAAGAAAGATTGCTTTGAAATGAAAAGGTTTAGAAATGGCAATAACTTCTCAATTATTGAAGGAGTATGGAAGATAGGAACGCCAGTAGAAATAACGATAACAAATGTTTACTGTGGCGGTACCTTAAGAGAAAAGAGAATTATTTGGGATGAAATAAGGGAGGTAAGGAAGAATCACCCAATTAAAATATGGTGTGTAGTTGGTGATTTTAATTCTATTAGAAGTGTTGGAGAGAGAAGAGGCCAAAGTTTTAATGTTAATTATAGTAGTGAGATACGGAGTTTTAATAATTTTATTGAAGAATCTTGTTTGGTTGACATTCCATTGGTGGGTAGAAAGTTTACTTGGTATAAACCTAATGGGACCGTTAAAAGCAGAATAGATAGAGTTTTGGTTTCTCTTGAATGGTTGGAGAAGTGGCCGGGAAGTAAATTGTATGCGGAAGGAAGAACGGTTTCGGATCACTGTGCTTTAATTTTAAAGGATGTAAATATTGATTGGGGTCCAAAACCGTTTAGATGTCTTGATGTATGACAAAAAGATATTCGGTTTAAGGAGCTCGTAAGGACTAAGTGGCAAAGCTATGATATTAGGGGAAATGGTTTGTACGTTTTGAAAGAGAAATTGAAAAGGTTAAAATTCGACATAAGGAATTGGAAAAAATTTGTTTTTGGAGATGTTAATAAACAAAGAGTGGAGTTGGAAAAGAGGATCCAAGTCCTTGATGGAAAAGATGATGAAGGGGAGTTGAGTGTGGATGACAGGGAGGAAAGGAGACAACTTTTAGCTGATTTGGGGCAAGTCAGAGTTAAACAAGAAGCGATTCTACAACAAAAAGCAAGGGTGAGATGGGTAAGTCAGGGGGATTTGAATACAAAGTTTTATCACTCAAGTATTAAGTGGAGGAGGATACATAATGGGATTAATGGTCTCAAGGTCGGTGATCAATGGTGTGATGATCCGATTGAAGTAAAAGCTAGAGTGAAGGAATTCTTTGAGGGCAGATTCAGTGGGGGGGAAGACAACTAGTTAGATTGGATAATGTTCGGTTTAATGGTATCTCTAGGGAGGACAATGAAATGTTGGTTGGAGTCATCTATGAAGCTGAAGTTAAGGAGGCAGTGTGGAATTGTGACAGCTCCAAAAGTCCTGGACCGGATGGGTTTAATTTTGGCTTTATAAAATTTTGTTGGGATATTATAAAAGGGGACGTTATGAGTGCAGTAAAAAGCTTTGCAAAGGGTGGAAGTTGGCCAAAAGGTACGAATGCTTCCTTTATTACTCTTGTCCCAAAGGTGGTAAACCCACAACATCTGAATGACTTTAGACCGATTTCTTTGGTGGGATGCGTGTATAAAATTGTATCAAAAATCCTTTCTTCAAGGATGAAAAGGGTGTTGAATAAAGTCATTGATCTTAGGCAATCTGCTTTTTTGGAAGGAAGGAGTTTGTTGGATAGTGTGTTGGTAGCTAATGAGACCATTGAGGAGGTAAAAAGGAAAAAGAAAGAATGTGTGGTGTTTAAGGTTGATTATGAAAAGGCATATGACTCAGTGAGTTGGGAATTTATTTACTACATGCTAGGAAGATTGGGATTCTGTGGTAAATGGATCGAATGGATAAAAAACTGCTTAGAATCATCCTCGATTTCTGTGCTGGTAAATGGAAGTCCAACAACTAAGTTTAAACCATTGAAGGGCTTAAGACAAGGAGACCCTTTAACACCTTTCCTTTTTCTCATTGTGGCTGAAGGACTTGCAGGGGTAGTTAGACAATCGGAAGAAAAAATGTTAGTAGAAAGTATTGAGGTTGGGGAGAGACGAGTAAAGGTGAGTATGTTGCAATATGCAGATGACACCTTATTTTTGTGTAAAGCCTCAATTCAAAGTGTTTTGACATTAAAGGTTATTCTGAAGTGCTTTGAACTTGCCTCTGGTCTTAAGGTAAATTATTCTAAGAGTAAGGTTGGCGGGGTGGGCATGAACATTAATCAGACGTTGGTTTTTGCCTCTATTCTTAAGTGTGATATTATGAAGACGCCCTTCAGTTACTTGGGGATGACGGTAGGTGGGAATCATAAGAGGTGTGTCTTTTGGGAAGGGGTGCTCAATAAGATACGAAGTAGGTTGAGCTCTTGGAAAGGGAAGTCCCTCTCTTTGGCGGGCAGGGTATGTCTTATCAAATTGGTTCTTACATCCTTACCGCTTTTCTATGTATCCTTATTTTGTATGCCGACAACAGTGGTGAAGGAAGTAAAAAGGCTACAAAAGAATTTTCTGTGGGATTGGGGCTCAGAGAATAGAAAAATTGCTTGGGTGGCGTGGGATAAGGTTTGTGAGTCGAAGGACAAAGGAGGTTTAGGGGTTATCGATATAAGAAAATTTAATTTGGCCCTCCTGGGGAAATGGATTTGGAGACTTAAGTCTGAAAGAAGTGGTTTATGGAAAGATATTATAGACTCTAAGTATGGTGGGTGGAGAGAGTTAAGGTCCCAAGGGGAGAATTGTAAGGAATCGATTTGGTGGAAGGACATTAGGAAGGTTTGGAACTTAGAGGAGTGGGGTAATGACTTTGAAGACAGAGGTTGGTGGGAAGTAGGGGATGGAAAAGAAATTAGATTATGGGAAGATAAGTGGGTGGACAATGTGTCGTTATCACATAAATTCAAGAGACTGTTTTCGATATCTTTAGATACTGGTCGCACTCTTTCACAAGTTGGGGTTTGGATTAATAATAGTTGGTCATGGCAGTTGAGGTGGAGAAGGAATCTCTTTATGTGGGAATCTAGTTTGGCTGACAGTTTATTGCAGGTGTTGGATAACAAGAGGTTAACAAGAGAGGTTGAAAATAAGACCGACAAATGGCTCTGGAGGGATGCTGATTCTACGGACTTCTTTGTGAAGGCAGCCTATAGTTTTCTCATGGGGGGGAGCCTGCAATGGTTGAGAATTCCTTCGCGGAACTCTGGACATTAAAGACTATACCTTCGGCACAATTTACGGCTTGGAGGGTGTTATGTAATGCTATTGCCACTAAGGACAATCTTTTGAGACGTGGTATACCTTTGGCGTGCGTTCGGTGTCCCTTGTGTGATCTGGAAGAAGAATCCGTAAGACATTTATTCTTTGAGTGTAGGGTCTCTTGGAGAATTTGGGGTTTGTGTATTAAGTGGCTAGGGGCCTCTTTGGTGTTACATTGTGATGCTCAAAGGCATTTTAAGATGTTTAAACCAATAGGTTTGAAACATACCATTATTAGGTGTTGGGGGGCATTTGGGTAGGCATTGTAAGTGAAATCTGGAATCATAGGAATAAGGTTGTTTTTGAGAATGGACGGGTAGATGCAGTGGAGGTTTTCACTGTGGTACAAAGAAAGACTTGGTCTTGGATCACGGTAAAAAAAAAGCTTACTACTTTCTCTTACTCAGACTGGTGCTTGGAACCCCATTGTTGTATGAGGTATTTGAAAGATTGATTTGTTGTTCCTATCTAATGTTTATACCCAGGTTTGGAAGTTGTGGTATGTTTTGTGCAGGTTTTCTTGGCATGGATGGATTGATGTGAGTGTCTTAGGTTGCGATTGGAAGTTGCTTGTGTTTTGTGCAGGATTTTCTGGTTATGCTCTCTTTTGCAGGTTCGATTGTTGTATTTGACATTGAGTTTGATGTAGGTCAGAATGCTAGTAAAGATCTTCTTTAGCTGTTGGATTTTGTGCCTGTTTTGAGGGCGTGTTTCAACATAGGGTGGAGGGTTGGGGGATCTCTGTATCTGGTATTTTATACGTGTTTTGGGGTATTGTCATGTAAGGTCTGGTGGATACTTGCTGGTGCAAGGAAACTTGTTTTTGGTTTTTGTATAAGGGTTGGGGTACCCCTGAAGTACCTCATTTTATTTATTCTTTGCTGATAAAAAAAAAAGAAGTAAGTTCTACCAGAGACTAACACCTAATCCAAAGATTACCAATGAATCCAACAGAAAGGATCAGGGTAAGTTCAATACAACCCAAGCCGTGCATCTCGTATGTCACGGTGTGCATGAACTCCCTCATCAGCTTCTCACCACCCGATATTTTAGTCTATGTGACTTAGATCATCAGTGAAGATCGAAGATCTCTGTTATCACATAAGCATCAATACTTAATACACATACAAACATAAGTCCATACATTATCCCAAATGTATGAATTCAATTCCACACATTTCATCATACAATATAATTCAAAACGTGATCCACAACATTCAAAAGTTTGTTTAACATAAAAAAAAACAACACTTAAATACTAAATCATCAAAACCTAATATTTTTACAAGTTTAAATAATATATAAACAAATAACACAATATATAAACACACAACATCCCTGCAAGAGAAATCGAATATTGGGACCACGTCCCTTCCGCATTCAGATCTTCTATCCTAGGGTGCTATTAAAAATTAAATTTAGCTTCCCTTACCTTAATTGCTTGCTTTCCAAGCAACTTTTGGAATTTTATTCCCCACAGTCTGTGTAAGCTTCAAGATTTACGGGTCTAATGCAAGTTATCCAAACAGAACAAAAATTCAGTATACAGTAGAATAAGTTGAGAGGATTAAACTTCTCAAATAACCCTACCAAGATTGATGACTAAATCCTAAGGAAAAATAGATAACAGAGGATCTTTAGAGCAAAAATGAACTTACTCTATTTGAAAATCTGATCGAGTAGAAATGTTCCTTAACTCGCCAGCTACAACGTGGTCCGATCAGATTCTAAAATAGATGAAGATTGAGAGAGAAAATTAGAAGGGAGAAAAGAGAATATCGAGAGAGAGAGAGAGAGAGAGAAAGAAAGAAGAAAATGGGAGGGGGTCTGTAGCTTTTTAAAAAAACGCGGTTACAAAATTAGATACTATATTTTAGAGAATAACAACAATATCGGTATATAAAGTAGTTCCTATTATTTATAAATAGTTTTGATTAATAGAAACTATTTATTAATAATAGAAATTACTTTAGATACCAATAATTTTTTTATTTTCTAAAATAGTATCTAACTTAGTTAATATAATGGCTAATTATTTTTTATCTCTAAAATTAGTCTTTATTTAATTATTTTCTTGTAGAGAATTTGTTGTTTTATATATATACTTGTAACACCACATCAACTATAAACTATATAATATAAACTATATAATCTCATCAATAAAAATATATCAACAAATATAAACTATAGTTGTGTATATATAAAAGAATATTCAATAAATGAAATATTGACTTATGTAAGCATCCAGAAAATAGTTTTAGAGTAGAAGTCATATATTTTAAATGACACCTAAATATTTTATTATTAAAGTGAAAAAGTATGTGGTGCAGATTAAATTATCCTTGAACTTTTGTAGGATTGAGGCTCTTAGTTGGCAACTGCTCAATTCAAGTAGGGGAAATGAGTTTTATTTTCAATAAAACCCTAGGTTAGAGGATCTACGTGTGGAGGTGGCGTGGTCACTAGTCTCAAATTTTCTTGCAGGGTTGTTTTTTTTAGTAAAGTAGTGTTTTAATTCAACTTAAACTATGAAATAGTTGATTTTGTATATGTTATTGTATGAGGGGCTGACCAATTGAATAATTGATTCCTTCTCTTTGGTCGTACTTCGCTTCTTCCTTCTTTTGCTCCTAACTCTTAAGTCTCGGCTTTCGGTTGTGAGTGCACTTGCAAAAGGTACTCCGACACTCAAGTAAGTGTTTGATATTCGAGTGCAATAATTGCTATAATAATAATATATCTTTGCCTTGGTTGTTGTGCCTAATAATAGTATATTAATGAGTCCTTTTACTGTTGGGCCTATATTAAAGTGTGTGTCATAATTGCCCTCATATTACCTGATTATTAAGGTGTATTAACTAATCATGATACCTTGAGTGATTTGATCTGTACTAGCTACTAACACATCTGGGGCCCCCTAGCGGTACAATATAGTTTGTATAGTATATGTTGTTTTTTTATGAGAATAAGTATCTGATGTGTTTTGTTTGGTATTAAAATTGTTGAATGTTAGTATGAGTGAATTGAATTGTATTATGATATAATTGATTTGCAAGAAATCCTAATTTTTAGTTGTTTGCTTGTGAATGATTTTGATTTAGAATGTTATATATAAGGTATTATGGATTTAAATAGTAACTATCCAATTCTAGAAAGGAATTGCTTCTTTGGTTTGATATGCTTGAATATATACTAGTTTGAATTACTTTTTTTAGATGAAAATGCATAATATATCAAAATTTGGAAACTGGTTTCTGCATATCTCGCTCAAGTGAGAATACAGTTAGAAATATGGTGCTCTCGGGTTCAATCTCACTCAAGTGAGAGGATATTTGCTTGGGAGAGACCCATTTTTGCTCAAGCGAGATAATTTTCGGTTAACCTAGAGTAAAAAAAAAAGTTTTTATTGTTGCTTTTGAGAGCCTAGATTATTATTGTTTATTATTTTTAAGTGAAAATTTTAAATTTTATTTAAAAATATGATTAAAAGTAATTATTTATGTATCTAAGTGAATTTTGTGATATATTTGAATTGTTTTAGAAAGTTCAAATGTGATGTGATTGAATGGTGTATTAATGTGTTATATGAAGCATGGAATGATGTGAAAGTGTGATCAGGACGTAGGATTTTTAGGAAGAAAAATACCATGTCAAGATTGTTATGAGGGTGTATTGATTATTGTGTGTCTTGTGAATGAGACTTGATATAATAGAATCACATAGATAAAGTTATTTAGTTGGTGAGAGTTGAAGGAGGTTCATATGATTGAGTCTGATGTTTGAAAGAACTGATTAGTGCATATCATATTTACCCTGCCATATGAGATGATGAGATATTGAAATGATTATGTGCATGACTGTGTGGATTATGTTGTATATGGCTTGAAACAAGAGAGGGGGTGAATTATTTTCTCAAAGTTTCCGCAAAGACTGGTGTTAATTAGATTGAAAAGATCAATTAAATCAATCAATTGATTTACCTCTTCAATTATTGGCTATTAAAAGATTAACAGTTTTATGAAAAAAAATTTAAGTTTGTTGTTTTTAGAAATCAACTTATTGTTTTATGCGCAGAACACACAAAACATAATATATCACACAAAGAAATTATATTGGTTCACTTTTAACTAAGAGCTACATTTAGTTCTCAATACACCACTGAGAATCCACTAATGCAATCAAAACCATATTACAAAAATACCCAAAAGTATTGATCTTGAACTCTTCAAGAACACACATTACTCTCAACAAAAACACAAATTTCAAAAACACTATCTGAAACTGTTTACAACACAATATAGTATAAAATAATGAATTTAGAATACACCTGAGTTTTACACAATTAAAGAATGGTAGAAGAAATAACCCAAAATCATATTTCACATAGTCGCAATAATGAATTTAGAATACACCTGGATTTTTCAAGTCTATTTTAAAGCTTCTATAGGAAAACTTTTTGTTGGGTTTCGGGTTTAGGAAAGTCTATTCCATTTTCTTTGTTTTTCTACATAGATTTTTGTTAGATGTGTGCTGGGAAGGTAAGATTTTTCTTTTTTTTTTTACTTAAAAGTCTCATTCTTTTAGGGTTGGAGTATTCTTAAAATACTCATTTTTATGTTATTTATTATTTTGCTGATAAAAAAAATATAATTTAATATATACTCGCATAATCGTTAAAATAAATATATTTTAATAAGATAACATAAAGAACTATATTAAATCATTTAAAAAATAAATAAAACTATATTAAACTTTTAAAATATGTCGAAACTAAATTATTTTTTTGACCTTAATACAGAAATAAAAAGAATAACCTAAAATAATATCACATATAAAAATAATAATAAAATTAATTTATCAAATTAAAAACATTAATTAATCAATTAAAAAGTATTTACAGAATGAAGTGTGTTTTCAAAATAATAAATTGAAAATAAATATATTAAAAAAAGTATTTTAATATATATATATATATATATATATATATATTAAAATAAAAACAAGTCTTTTTAAAAATAAAAATTGACAATTATATGTAGCACAGATACGGATACAAACACTGACACGACACAGATAAGGACACGGAGATACGTATAATCTATAGAATGTAAGATACGGGGACACAAATCTATATATTATATAATTTTGAATTATATAAATTGAAAATAAATATTGATGTGCAAAAATATGTTTCAGATTCTTTTGGAAGCAGGAAGATATTTTTTTCATGACTGGTTCAAAAAAAATTGTTCCTTATTTTTATAATCATAATAAAAATTTATAAAATAAATTTGAGTTTTTAAAAAATTATTGTATTTATACCTTTTAAAATTGTGTTAGAACTGTGTTAGAATTTTTAAAAATCCAACAATTATTTTTTGAATTGAACACTTCATCGATAAGTGTGCTACGAGTGTCGTACGCCATTTAAGAGAAATGTCTGAGCTTCATCTACTTTCCATATCCTTGTTTTGCTTTTGTGATTATGAAACAGTTAGATTTTACGTTTGTTTTAAGCTTTTTCTGTAACAGCATACGTTAGTTTTAAACGTTGTGACATTAATTATTTTTTTTTCCAGTTTTCATCACATTAAATATATATACATACATTAAATTAATACATTAAATTATATAGCATAATTTTCTCAAAATTTTGAATATGTCTTATTACTGTACTCATCTATTCGTTTTAATATAATTAAGAATTGACTTCGCTTCGCTTGTACTTTTACTAATTAGTTTGCCCTAAGAAAATTAGAACTTTAATTAATTTTTTTAATAAATTATGTAATAAACAAAACCAGGTTTCATAAAATCATAGCTTATTTCGATTAAATTTATTTAGGATTAAGCTCAAGAACATTAATTAAACACAAATGATTCATCGTAATTCAATGTAAAATAAACTCTATGAAAAAAAGATGAATTGAAGATACGAAAGGCACATGAAAAACTATTCATTAATTATCGGTTTTAACATAACCTTTTCTTTCACGCAAGCTCAAAAACAATCTTATTTTCGACAAAAAAGATAACAACTTCGAAACATAATCCACCATTAATTAATGTCTCATCTCCTCCTCAGGGCTTGTCTTTTATAATTCTGAAAAAGAAGAAGAAGAAGAAAAAGAAAAGAAAGAAAAAATAATGTCAGAAAAATAAATGAATGAGTAGTATTAACATGGAGAATATACATAGAAAAAAAGAAATCTCACTTCTCGCAATCGAAATCCTTGGAGATGGGATAATCGACATTAATATTACAAACTTTAGGAAGTTTATTGGCTCTGTCAACATCTAGGTTAGGAATGTGAGAGGCTTCTTTCTTAAGGCACTTACATGCAGCACATTTTTCTTTTTTTGTAGGTGTTGAAGCTATCAATTTATTCAACCCTTGGCAGCAAGGAGTTGAAGGGGTACTTGTTTTCTTGGTGAGATAATCTAAGCATGGCGTCACTAAGGATTTTGTCTGCTCACAAGTCAGGGCCTTTGGTGGCTTTGTGGCTGCAACTGTGAGAGCTAACACAACTACCAAACTCAAAAATGGTACAAACACACTCTTCATTTTTGCTACAATGGTTTATCTCAATCACTCACTGGTGCTTTTGATTTTGGATGGATGAAACACTGTGAAAGTCTTACATTTATAGCCAATAGCCACATGCATGGTACATTATGAGCTTTCATCATGTGACTATTAATTATGACTATTAATCACCTTTTGTTTTTTTTTTCTTTTTCTTGGAACATGGTCCATAAAATATGAAAAAAATTAATTTTTTTCAACGGTTTTGATGTGTTATTGCGAATATATAGTGACTTTTTTTTATCTCTTTCTTCACTACAAGAAAATCATTGAATAAAAACTAATCTTAGAGATTAAAATAATTAGTTTCTATTTCATTAAATTAGAAATTATTTTATAAACTAAAAATTAGTGGTATCTAAACTAGTCTATATTATTAATACAAATTTATAAAATACTTATAAATTGGTATCTAACCATTAATCATTAGCTACCAATGTTTTGACTACTTACTACTTTATATTTTAAATTAGTCTCTATTAATCTTTTAAGACTTATTTGTTTATATAGATGTATTGTTCACAACCAAAGATATGAGGGAGTATAAGTCATTTGGATCTAGGATTTTCTGGGGGGAAGAAAAGGAAAAAGTATAAGTGTGAATAATAAATATCCTATCCCTTCAAAATGAAGAGAAATAAAGGGAAAGTCACGTCAATATGAGGTTATTTTCGAATTTATCCTTATTAAATAAATTTAACTAAGATAAATATTTTAATTAAATGAAATAATAATTAATAATAAAATAACTTTTAAATACAAAAATATATACTTATTTATAATAAATAAATTATATAATTATTATTATAAATATAATAATACTATTTACATTTAATACAAAAGGATTTTCTAATTAATATTTTTAAATTTATGAATATTTAAATTATTTGTTTCTATATAACAATTAACAATTTTTAAATTATTTTTAATCAACCGACTCGTATTTTTTTTTCTGAAATTAATTATTGAACTATATCAAATTATACTACTAATAATTAATTCATCCAAATTTACACAAAAATACCTAATATTTAATTATTTTATTTTTTAAAGACAATGGTAAATTTGTAATCTTATATTTTACACCTTTAAAAAAAGATAGAAATACTCTTACAATCATCACATTACTTACAAACTTCAATAAACTTTCCTTACAAATCCACTCTAACATATTCCAATCCAAACACACTAACTTTTTTCACACTTTCCTCTCAAATCTTTAGACATTCATTTTCTCAAATCCTCACACTTCTACACCTCAATCCAAACACAACCTTAGAGACTAATTTAGAATCTAAAATATTAGTAGCTAATTTAGATACCAATTTAGAAATTATTTTATAATTTTTTATTAATAATGAAAACCACTCTAGAAACCAATAATTTTTTAGTCTTTAAAATAGATCTAATTAGTCAATATAGTAACTAATTATTTTGTCTCTAAACTTGATTGCTACTTAATGATTTTCTTGTAGTGGTTGGAATATGCTCTACACATTCCCACAAAACAAGATACAATATCATTGTATTTTGTTTGTATCTCATTTTTCTTTGTTGATTTTAAAATTTATGGTTGTTTTACAATACATCATTTTTTAATTTAAACAACATTGATTTATATTTTATATATATATATATATATATATATAAATTGTTATCTAAACATAGAAAATACAATGATTTTACAAGTGTGCTTTAAGGACTTTCAAAGATCACATCTATAAAACATTGATTATTTATACCATATATTTTTAAGTTTTGTCTTTAAAATGTTTGAACTAATCAATAAAACCATAATCTAGAAGTGGTCACATATGTATAACTCTGATATACCACACTTTTTGGGTCATAGAGGTTTAAATCACAATTTTGTTACAACGACCTTTAAAAATAGAATTAACCACATTAATAAAGTGTGTCATAAAATAATAAAAATGTGGCTTTTAATTATAAAAAATAAATATAATTATATTATTATTTAAATTTAATATAAATATCTCTTTTAATTAATTTTTTTAAAATATAAATATATACTTTTTTTATCTAATAATTTTTATTATTCCGAAAATTTTATATAATTCATAATTTTTTATGTTATGATATATTTTATTGAGCTTATTTATTTTTATCTAATAATTTTAAACTTTTACATGTATTAATAATTTTGCATATAATTTTTTTTAATTATGAATATTAAAATATTTTTTTAATGCAAACACAATTATTTTTTTATAATTTTTTATTTTTTTGACAAATTTACATCTGTATTTTTTTCAAAATCAGTTTTTACATAGTTTTGAAAATAATTTACAAAATTTTAAACTCATATGTACCAAAAAATACCTCATATTATCATTGTTCAAAAAGTTTTAAACATAAGAGTAAATTTGAAAACTTACATTTTACACATTTTAGACAAATAAAAAAAACCACTCATAATCATCACATCACTCACAAACTTCAATAAATTTTTCTCACAAGTTCAGTTTAACATACTCCAATCAAAACATATTTTTTTCACATTTTTTTCTAAAATCTTTTCACATTCACCCCCTCAAATCCCCACACACTCACTGTCCAATCCAAACACAAGCTAAGTCTGTTTTTAAAATAATATATATACATATACATATATTAAAATAAATAAAAAATAGAAAAAAATTGACAACCAACCCCACCATACTTTTGTCCGACCACATGTGGGTCAAGAGGAACCCCACCCTTATTTCTTTCCATATCTTTGTTTTGCTTTTCTGAATCTGAAACCGTTAGAATTTACGTTTGTTTTAAGTGTTGAATGATAGTTTGATAATTAGTAATTAAAAATATATAGATTTAATTTACACTATCTTTTACTTTAGACAAATTTGTTTGTTGTTTTACAACTATTTTTTACTTTAGACAACATTTAATTAGGTGACAAATATATAATTGTTTTTTAAGCATAAAAAGACAATGATTTTACAAATGTGGTTTAAGGATTATCATATCACATGTCACATTTATAAAACCAATCGTTGATAATTTATATCATATTTATTAAGTGTTGTCTTTAGAATGTATGAGTTAAACAACAATATTGTGCTCCAAAAATATCACAGATATATAAATATGATAGACCACACTTATCGAGTCATAGATGTTTAAATCAATATTTTGTGACAATGATCTATAACAAAAATAATAAACCATATTAAAAAAGTGTGTCATAGAATAATAAAAATGTAATTTTTAATTATAGGCATTTTTAAATTATATTTAATTAAAATTACCTGTAATATAAGGAACGATTATTAAAATGTGGTTCTCACTGGACCCATGCTTATTAAATTGTGAATATTTTAAAATATATTTAATTAAACACTTGATAAAATTAAAAATAAATAAATAAAAATTTATGCTTTTACATTCTAAATGTACAGTATATTTTGCGTCCTTTTTCATGAACCGAAATCTAAATTACAAGTTTTCATTAATTTATAAATCGAAATTCAAATTAGACATTAATTTTAAAAGTGAAATCAAAATTAATAATAATAATTATTATTATTATAATATAACAACAAAATTTTATGCGCAAAACACACATAATATAATATATCACACATTATCAGAGTAAGGAAAAGAGAATTCACACAAAACATAATATATCACTCTTAACCAAGAGTTGCATCTAGTTCTGAGTACATCATTGAGAATTCACTAATGCAATCAAAACCACATTAAAAAATACCAAAAGAATTGATCTTGAACTCTTCAAGAACACACATTACTCTCAACAAAAACAAAAATTTCAAAAACATTATCTGAAACTATTTACAACACAATATAGTATAAAATAATGAATTTAGAATACACCTGAGCTTTACACAATTGAAGAATGGTAGAAGAAATAACCCAAAATCCTATTTCATATATTAGAAATAATGAATTTAGAAAACGCTTGAAGTCTATTTTAAAGCTTCTATACGAAAGTTTTTGGTTGGGGTGTGTCCCTTAGTTTATTTTTCTACATACATTTTTGTTATATGTGTGTTGGAAAGGTAAGATTTTTTTTTTTTACTTAAAATTCTCATTTTTTTTATAAGGGTTGGAATATTCATAAAATACTATTTTTATGTTATTTATTATTTTACTGATAAAAAAATATAATTTAATATATACTTGCATAATCGCTAAAATAAGTATATTTTAATCAGATAATCTAACATAAAAAAACTATATTAAATCATTTAAAAATATAAAACTATATTAAACTTTCAAAATATGTCGATACTAAATTAATTTTTTACCCTTAATACAGAAAAAAAAAGAATAACCTAAAATAATATCACATATAAAAATAATAATAAAATTAATTTATCAAATTAAAAACATTAATTAATCAATTAAAAAGTATTTACAGAATTAAGTATGTTTTCAAAATAATATATATATATATATTAAAATAAAAACAATTATTTTTAAAAATAAAAAATGACAATTAGCCTCACCTCTACTTGTTTCCATATCCTTATTTTGCCTTTGTGATTATGAAACAATTAGATTTTACGTTTGTTTTAAGCTTTTTTTTTAACAGCATACGTTTGTTTTAAACGTTTGTTTTAAGTATTTAATGATAGTTTGATAATATAGTAATTAACAATATTTATTAAAAAATTATATTTTTAAAGTAGACATGCAATTAAGAAATATATAATAAAACGGTTGTGACATTAATTATTTTTTTAATTTTCAGTTTTCATCACATTAAATATATATACATACATTAAACTAATACATTAAATTATATATCATGATTTTCTTAATTTTTTTAATAAGTCTTATTACTACTGTACTCATCTATTCGTTTAAATATAATTGAGAATTGATTTCGTAATTAGTTTGTCCTAAGAAAATTAGAGCTTTAATTAAATTTTTCCTTAATAAATTATATAATAAACCAAACCAGCTTTCTTAATTAAACACAAACCATTCATTTTAATTAAATGTAAAAATAAACTCTATGATAAAAAAGGATGGGAGATACCAAAGACACATGAAAAACTATTCATTAATTATCGGTTTTAACATAATCTTTTTTTTGACGCAAGCTCAACAAACAATCTTATTTTCGACAAAAAAAATAACAACTTCGGAGCATAATCCACCATTTTTAATGACTCATCTCCTCCTCAGGGCTTGTTTTTTATAATTCTGAAAAAGAAAAGAAAGAAAAAATAATGTCAGAAAAGTAAATGAATGAGTAGTATTAACATGAATAATATACAAAGAAAAAAAGAAATCTCACTTCTCGCAATCGAAGTCCTTGGAAATGGGATAATCGACACTAATATTACAAACTTTAGGAAGTTTATTGGCTCTGTCAACATCTAGGTTAGGAATGTGAGAGGCTTCTTTCTTAAGGCACTTACATGCAGCACATTTTTCTTTTTTTGTAGGTGTTGAAGCTATAAATTTATTCAACCCTTGGCAGCAAGGAGTTGAAGGGGTACTTGTTTTCTTGGTGAGATAATCTAAGCATGGCGTCACTAAGGATTTTGTCTGCTCACAAGTCAGGGCCTTTGGTGGCTTTGTGGCTGCAACTGTGAGGCCTAACACAACTACCAAACTCAAAAATGGTACAAACACACTCTTCATTTTTGCTACAATGATTTATCTCAATCACTCACTGGTGCTTTTGATTTTGGATGGATGAAACACTGTGAAAGTCTTACATTTATAGCCAATAGCCACATGCATGGTGCATTCTGAGCTTTCATCATGTGACCATTAATTATGACTATTAATCACCTTTTGTTTTCTTTTTCTTTTTCTTGGAACATGGTCCAGAAAATATGAAAAAAATTAATTTTTTTCAACGGTTTTGATGTGTTATTGCGAATATATAGTGGATTTTTTTATCTCTTTTTTCACTACAAGAAAATCATTGAATAAAAACTAATCTTAGAGACTAAAAAAATTAGTTTCTATTTGATTAAATTATAAATTATTTTATAAACTAAAAATTAGTGGTAACTAAACTAGTCTATATTATTAATAAAAATTTATAAAATACTTATAAATTAGTATCCAACCATTAATCATTAGCTACCAATGTTTTAACTACTTACTACTTTATATTCTAAATTAGTCTCTATTAGTCTTTTAAGGATTTTTTTTGTTTATATAGATGTATTGTTCACAACCAAAGATATGAGGGAATATAAGTCATTTGGATCCAGGATTTTGTGGGAGAAGAAAATGAGAAGATATAAGTGTGAACGATAAGTATCCTATCCCCTTAAAATAAAGAGAAACAAAAGGAAAGTCATGTTAACATGAGGTTATTTTCGAATTTACCCTTATTAAATAAATTTAACTAACACCAATATTTTAATAAAATGAAATAATAATAATTAATAATAAAATTATATTTTAATAAAAAATATATACTTATTTATAATAAACAAATTATATAATAATAATAATTACAAATAGAATAATACTATTTACATTTAAAACAAAAGGTTTTTCTAATTAATACTTTTAAATTTAAGAATATTTAAATTATTTATTTCTATATAATAATTGACAATTTTTAAATTATTTTCATCAAGCAACTCATATTTTTTTTTTCAGAAATTAATTATTATACTATATCGAATTATACACCAATAATTTTAATTCATCCAAATTTACACAAAAATTCCTAATATTTAATTATTCAATTTTTTTTAAAGACAAAGTTAAATTTGTAATCGTATATTTTACGCCTTTAAAAAATGATAAAAATACTCTCACAGCCATCATATAACTCACAAACTTTAACAAACTTTCCTCACAAATCCACTAACATACCCCAATCCAAACACACTAATTTTTTCACCATTTCCTCTCAAATCTTAACACATTCACCCCTCAAATCCTCACACTTCCACTCCTCAATCCAAACACAACCTTAGAGACTAATTTAGAATCTAAAATATTAGTAGCTAATTTAGATACCAATTTAGAAATCATTTTATAAATTTTTATTAATATTGAAAACCACTTTAGATACCAATAATTTTTTAGTCTCTAAAATAGACCTAATTTAGTCAATATAGTGACCAATTATTATTTTTTATGTAAATTTGATTGTTATTTAATGATTTTCTTGTAGTGCTTGGAGTATGCTCTACACATTCCCACAAAAAAACAAGATAAAGTATCATTGTATTTTGTTTGTATCTCATTTTGTTTTTTTGTTTTTAAAATTTATTTTTGTTTTACTATACACCATATTTTACTTTAAAATACATTGATTTATGTTTTTTTTATATATATATATATAATTGTTTTCTAAACATAAAAAATACAATGATTGTACAAGTTCGGTTTAAGGACTATCAAAGATCACATCTATAAAACTTGATTATTTATACCACATTTTTTAAGTTGTCTTTAAAATGTATGGACTAAACAATAAAACCATGATCTAAAAGTTGTCACATATGTATAACTCTGATAGAGCACACATTTTGGGTCATAGAGGTTTAAATCACAATTTTGTTACAACGAACTTTAAAAAACATAATAAATCACATTAAAAAAGTATGTCAGAAAATAATAAAAATTTGGTTTTTAATTATAAAAAATAAATATAATTATATTATTATTTAAATTTAATATAAATATGATTTTTAATTAATTTTTGAATATAAATATTAAATTTTGTTTTTTTATCTAATAATTTTTATTATTCCGAAACTTGTATATAAGTCATAATTTTTTATGTTATAATATTTTTTTTATTGAATTTATTTATTTTTATCTAATAATTTTAAATTTTAACACGTATTAATAGTTTTTTATATAATTTTTTTAAATTATAAATATTAAAATTTTATTTTGAATGCAAACAAAATTATTTTTTGATATTTTTTTTATTTTTTTGACAAATTTACATAATCTGTATTTTTTTCATGATTAGTTTTTACACAGTTCTGAAAATAATTTATAAAATTTTAATTAACTCATATCTACCAAAAAATACCTCATATATCATTGCTCAAAAAGTTTTAAAGATAAGAGTAAATTTGAATACTTACATTTTACAGATGTTGGAAAATAAAAAATCACTCATAACCATCACATCACTCACAAAATTCAATAAACTTTTCTCACAAATCCATTTTAACATACTCAAATCCAAACATTTTTTTTTTCACATTTTTCTCTAAAATTCTCGCACATCCTATTACGAAAGAGTGGACTTTAAGCCTAACTCAACCCCATAAAACCGGCTCATAGGGTTGAGGTCTGCACCCATTTATATATTATGAAATGTCCTTATCTCTAGTCGATGTGGGATCTCCAACACATCCACCCCTTTAAATCCTCACACACCCACTACCAAATCCAAACACAACCTAAGTCACTTTTTAAAATAATATATATATATATATATACACGTATATTAATATAAATAAAAAATAGAAAACAAATTTGCAACCTACCCCACCATAGTTTAGTCAAGAGGAACTCCACCCCTATTTCTTTCCATATCTTTGTTATGCTTTTCTTAATTTAAAATCGTTAGAATTTACGTTTGTTTTAAGTGTTTAATGATAGTTTGATAATTTCTAACTAAAAATATACATATAATTTACACTATCTTTTACTTTAGGCAAAATTTCTTGTTGTTTTATGTACACTATTTTTTTATTTATTTTAGATAACATTTAATTAGGTCACATATACATAATTGTTTCCTAAGTATAAAAAAGACAACGTTTTTACAAACGTGGTTTAAGGACTATCACATATCACATCTATAAAACCAATCGTTGATAATTTATATCATATTTATTAAGTGTTGTCTTTAGAATGTATGATAAACAATAAAATTGTGGTCCAAAAGTGACCACAAATATATAAATGTGATAGACCACACTAATCGGGTCATAGATGTTTAAATCACTATTTTGTGATAATGACCACTAACAAAAATAACACTACAAAAAAAAGTAATTTTAGCGATCACTAAAAGCACTATAGTTGGTCGCTAAACATATATGCGGTTGAAATAGTCACAAAATAAAGATGGAAGCAAAAATCCTAGTCGCAAAGCCTTTAACGACTGAATTATTAAGTGGTCGCTAATTTGCAACCAAAATTTAAATGGCTAAATCGGTCGTAGAAAATTTGGTCACAAAAATTCAGAAACCAAATTAGAAACCGAAATTTCAGTTGCTACGAAAATTTGGTAACCAAAATTGTTGTGGCTAAAGCGGTCGTAGAAAATTTGGTCACCAAAATTCAGAAACCAAATTAGCGACCAAACTTTTATAAAAAAATTGATGGCTGAAATAGAAGGTGATAGCAACCACCATTTTCGGTCGCTAATGGATTAAAATAATTAATTAAAAAAAAATTTGTGGCTAATTCGATGGCTAAATGAAGATCCCTATACCAACATATTTGATTTTAGTGGCTAAATAATTTTTTTTTAATTACAACGACCGATTCTATTTCGGTTTCTAAACAACAACTTTGTAGATATAACCATCAAATCAGTTTCGGTGGCTATTTTTATATGTATTATTAATACCTATTTAAAATGATATTTTGACCTTTCATAAAAAAATTCAAACCTGCTTATAAATACTCAAAGTTCAATCAAGCTAAATAGGAATAAACTTCAAATACATAGTTTAAGAAGGAGTTGAACTCAAATTAAAAGTAAATCGTTTTACACAATGAAAACTATTGAAAACTAGTTAAAAGAGACAAATCTATTATATAATTCAACATACTATTAATCTTCTTCTAAACAATCTTTTCTAATGTGGTCTCCTTTATGATGTCCACTGGTTGTAGGATTTTAAGAACCCTGATATGGGATTATTCATTTGAACGTGTTGTGTGATGAGTTGCATCTGTTCATTTTGTTTGCGCATCAGCTCCTCTTGTTTACGCATGTGTTCATTTTTGTCTTCATGAGTTTTCATCAATAACTTCATCTTTTCTTCAAGTGTCCGCTCCTTGACATGTTTTGTCATAAGTTCATCATTTAGCTTTTGAATAATCTCACACATTTCTTCTATTTGATGGACTACTGGAGCTTGACTTGTAGCATAGTGAACACTTGTTGAACTATTAAACCTTTTGCTCAATACACCAAGACCATAGATATTCCCTTTTTTATTTCAATCTCCAACTTGATTATATTAAGTAAACTCTGCTTTAATTTTTCATCTTCAATTTGATTTATCTTCTTTACCACTTTATAATTATTTGCATAATGTCTTGTCTTTCTGTACTTCCAGCACGTATTTTCTTTTTTTCTTGGATTTTTTATATTCAATTTTTCTTGTTGGCCTATCCTCTTGAAATTTGGTAGCCTGCCTATGCTGGTTATAAGGCTTTCTACAATTTTTCTTCCTATTTTATTTTTTTCTAAATTATTCTCTTTTTCTTAGAACTAGGCGCCCTAATTGGTTCCATCCCATATTGTTGGCAGAAAGTGCCAATTTCTCTTTTATTTATCATACTTTCTTTTTTAAGTTTATTCTATAATTAAAAATCTGTACAAATTCGAATTCCTGTCTCTATCATATATTGTGTATTTGTCCATAAGTTAATGAATCATAAGCTATTGGTTTACAGTAATGTCTTTCTAGATTCATTCTAACTTTTTTCGAAAAGAGTTGGTAATCCGGCTAGAAATTTTTCTTTTCAGAATCCCACAAATTTATCTTCTTAAGGTTATCTTAGATAAAAAGTTATCTTTGTACCATCTATAATCAAACATTGTTGGACAGTAAAGATTGGCTAATTGACTAGTTGATATTTCTTTAAATATATTTGGGTCTCCTACAAAATTTTAAATTATTGAATAAATTAAAGTGGACATTGCATCCTCTTGATTAGTTTCAGTTTTGACACTGTTGAGTATAACCATTTTATCATGTTTTGTACATAGATTATCCCACCAACCTTTCAATTGGCCAGTAAACCCTTGTAACTTAATTTCTTAGGATAATTTCCAGTAAACCCTAGGATAGAAATTTCTAAGTTTTGGATAATTTATTATTTTGTTAAGTTCTAATGTATTTATGGAAGTTTTATTTAGGTCTTCGAACTTCTTTTTAAGTTCCTCAATCTTTACGTCAGTATCACTTTTTAATCTTAATGAGTCAAATTCTTTTTGTGGGACATTAAATAATTTATATATAGGCTTTTCAGGTAACTTTGAACTACTTGGAATATGTGAACGTATCGTTTTATTTTCTATTCTTGTTAACTGTTTGGTCATTACCTCTAATACAGTATTTGAATAATTTAACTGAGAGTGTAATTTCTTAATATCTTTTAATTCTACATTTTTATTTTCGGGTTTGATATCTTTATATGGACTAGCTTCTATTTCTAAATCTTTGTTGGCTGTATAATAATACTTTGGTGTGGCAAATATTCTGACTCTATTAATTCATTATTTATTTTCATGTATTACTTGTTTTTTTCCAACAGACATATAGTTTTATTAAAGGATACTTTAAATTGTGGATATTACTATAATATGGGAGACAGTCAAAGAAGTAAAGATTTATCTCATGTTGGGTTAGATAGTTGTAAAATTCTATTCTTATTCTCTCTACTTGTTCTTTAGAATAGTGCTTAAAATATCGGCTTACTTTTTCTTTATTATGTTCAGCATTAAAATCTTCCCTAATCTATTTCTTATCTATATTAAAAGGTTCTTCTTTTATTAAAGTATTTAATACTTGTGAAGTTGTCGGAGAGTATCGTGGGAATTCTGATTTTCTCGATTCTTCATATATTGGTTTACTTACTTTTGGAGTAATTTTATTTAATCCTCACAGATCTAGGTTTATGGTAGATCCATCCACTGAATGTCTAGATGATTGACTTATCATTTGTGGTTCTCTTATTTTAAGCAATGATGACCTATTCATTCTTAACCTAATACATCTACTATCTTGAATTATTTCTCTTATTTGAGCATTGTAAATTTTTGGTTCTTCTATTATATCTTCTAGTACTCATTCTTCAGGAATATTCTTCTTTATGAGTTAATCTTTTAGGAATTTGAATTGGCAATTTTCTAAGGTTTGCCTCTACTAATATAGTTTCGTATCTTTCGTATCTTGGAGAGGATCTGAAAGCCTTATAATTATAATCTATCTTTGTAACATTATAATAAATTCTGTAAATTATTTGTATGGGGCTAGGTGTTTCATCTACTATCTCACTTGGAGTTTTAATATACAATTTTATCGCATTACTTGTTTTTTTTTCATTTTTATGTTCATAGAAAAGTTTAAATAGCAGTTAAAGAAGGTCGGGCCATCATGTAAATTACTTTCTAATATCGCAATTACCGAATCATTAAATTTTTTGAGTTTGATATCTCTTAACATTATTAATATTGGACTGTTTATTCATATTCTACAGTTGGGTTTTCCAACAACTTGAATAAGTCCTAAATGAATAAAATTATATTCATCCTTTATATGTTGATCTAAAAGAGATTCTTCTAAAACATTTAAAATCTTATTACTTTTTATTCCCGTGTAGCTGTATTCGACTATATGTATTTTGTAACAGCGTCTTCTTTTAAAACAACAAAACCCCCTCCCTTCTCACACATTTTTTTTCGTTGTTTCTTCCTTATCTCCATTTCTCTCTCTTAATTTCCCTCCCAATCTTCATCTATTTTAGAATCTGATCAGACCACGTTGTAGCTGTCGAGTTAAGGAACATTTCTACCCGATCAGATTTTCAAACAGAGTAAGTTCATTTTTGCTCTAAATATCATTTGTTCTCTGTTTTTCCTTAGGATTTAGTCATCAATCTTGGTAGGGTTAGTTGAGAAGATTAAGCCTCTCAACTTACTCTACTATATACTGGATTTTTGTTCTGTTTGGACAACTTGCATTAGGCACGTAAATCTTGAAGCTTATCTAGATTGTGGGGAATAAAATTCTAGAAGTTGCTTGGAAAGCATGAAATTAAGGTAAGGGAAGCTAAATTTAATTTTTAATAGCACCTTAAGCTAGAAGATCTGGATGTGGAGGGGACATGGTCCCAGAATTCAATTTCTCTTGCTGGGATGTTGTGTGTTTATATATTGTGTTGTTTGTTTATACGTTATTAAACTTGTAGAAATATTAGATTTTGATAGTTTAATATTTAAGTGTTGTTGTTCTTTTATGTTAAACAGACTTTTGAATGTTGTGGATCACGTTTTAAATGATATTGTATGATGAAATGTATGGAATTGAATTCATACATTTGGGATAATGTATGGACTGATGTTTGTATGTGTATTAAGTATTAATGCCTATGTGGTAACAAAGATCTTTGAGCTTCACTGATGATCTAAGTCACATAGACTAAGATATCAGGTGGTAAGAAGCTGATGGGGGAGTTCATGCACACCGTGACATATGAGATGCACGACTTGGGTTGTATTCAACTTACCCTGATCCTTTTTGTTGGATTCACTGGTAATCTTTGGATCAGGTGTTAGTCTCTGGTAGGACTTACTTAATACGGGACTTTCGGAAGGGGTTAAATGTTATTTTTTTTGTTGAATATCCTGGATGTGTAGATCCATGTGAGATCTATGTGATTGTTTTATTGTTGAGATTTTGAAGAAGATTGAATAATTTGAGAAATTGATAATGTAATTTAGTTTTCTCTTTTGATTTAATTGTATATATTATAAAATTCTATTTTCACCAGCTTACCCTTATTTTTCTTGTTGTGTTTGAACTGCGATAACTATACTATGTACACGAGTAGATGATCTTACAGGTGTCGGAGGGTCTGAAGAGCTTTAGGGTTTTGATTTTGAAATTTATATTGTAAATATTTGTATTTCTATATGTCCTAATCATGTATTAGGAATGTTTTGAAAAACTTTAAGCTTGTATAGAAATATGTAGAACCTGTATTGTAATAGTTAAATGTTATTTTCCGGGGTGTTATATTTAATGGTATCAGAGTGGTTCATCTTAGGATGACCTGAGGGTAGTGGGTTTATTATGTTTCTCTTGCATGTAGATTTTTGTTTAAGTTTAGCTTCAAGACTTAGTTAAAAATTTCTAATAGGATGTTTAACAAAGTTGTTTTCTTGAAATTTTGTTTGTGCTTGAGTCAAATTAGTTGTTATGAATAAAGATGAAAGTATTAAGAATGAAAAGAATATTGATAGAGTGGTGGTGGTGCACACTCACGATTGGACCAAGATTATTTTCTATCTTAATTTTAAGTAGCTAGAGTACATTTTAGAGATAAGTTTTGATTGGTTTTTACCTATTTCGTATGTTTATTCCTTTGAAGTTAATTTGTCTTAAAGATGTAATTGGAGATTTTTAGTAATTTCTAGTCCAATTCTTTATGTGCTTAGAAGATGACATGTAGACCACCTACTCCTCCTCCATCAGTAGATATGCCCAACTTAGCTTGGGCAATAGTGATGATGGCAACAACCTTGCAACAACAGAGTGCTACTATGGCACAACAGCGTCAAGTCGCCCTTCATCCATTAGAAACAACTAGATTAGAAGCAGAAGCATCTCATCTTCCTCAACAAGCCCATACCTTTAGTCTGGAGATTTTTCTGAGACACAATCCACCCAAATTTAATGGAAAGGTAAATCCAGATGAAGTAGATCAACGGGTGAGAGACATAAAAAGAATCTTTGAAGCTACTTAATGCCCTGAAGAGAGAAAGTTATCTTATGCCATCTATATGCTTATTGAAGAAGCTGAGTTTTGGTGGATAAGCATGAAACAAATGATGGAAGACAGAGGAGAAGATGCCACTTTGGAGAACTTCAAAGTAAGATTCCGGGAGGAGTATTTTCCTCATAGTGTCAGATATGCAAAAGAAATTGAATTCATGCAGCTGGAACAAGGAAATGTTTTAGTCACTGAATATGCTACTAGGGTCAAACACCTAGCTAGATTCTACACCCAGACCATGATTGAGGCGTGGAGATGTAGAAAATTTGAGTTTGGGTTGAAGCAAGAACTTAAAGAAGTGGTGATTCATATGTCCATTAGAGATTTCCCTGCTCTAGTGGAGAAAGCAAAAGTAGTGGAGATTTTGAAAAGTAGTAGCAGACTTGCTAAGCCTCAAGTGGGAGGACCTTCTAAAAGCATGCCTAAATATGAAGATAGAAAGAAACCTTATTTCGGACCTCAATCTTATACCAGTGGAAGATCCAGTTCTCAATCACCGCCTAGTTTGAAATGTGACATGTGATAGATGTCACAGGTATGGTCATACAACAAAAGACTGTTGTGTCCAATTGAGAGCTCCAAATTCTGGCAGAGTGCAGCAAGTACAACAAAATAGTAATCAAAAGCCCAAAGTAGCAGGCATAGTTTTTGCCATTAGTGGAATTGAGGCTTTACAATCTGATAACATTGTTAGAGATATTTGTTCTATCCTTGGAACACAGTTATATGTATTGTTTGATTTTGGGGTAACCCATTCTTTTATATCTTTTGATTGTGCTAAGAAACTTAGTAATGAATTTTCTATTTCTGCTATTTACAATTATTTTTCTTTATTATTTTGTTGATTAGAAGATGAAGCTTCTTGTTGTAGAGTTCTTATTACAATCTATTTATCTTTATTTTTTAACCCTAAATCACTGAAGGACCTAGAAAATTTGGTATTCTACTTCTTTCTCTAGTTTCCATGTTACGAGACCACCTCTGACCAACGGGTTTACTATCTTGCTAGGCTTTACTACCGAGACCAAGGTTGACCAACATATGGCTCTAATACCAAATACAATTCAGGATCATAGAGATCACAATAAAAGAAGTAATAGAAGAAGTAATCACGAAGCATGAAATAGAAGAACTTAAATTAATAAATGAATAAGAGACATTATGCAAACAATTGTAAAGTGCGGAAGGGCAGGAAATTTAATATTTAATAATATCAATAATAATTAATAATATATTTAATTATCCTTTTGGTCTCTACTTTTGGGTCAATATTCAATTCAATATAGTGGTTTCTTAGAAAATCAATTTGGTCCCAAAGATTTTAAAAAATGTTCAATTTGGTCCCTTACGTTAAGTTTTCACCAACACCGTTAACAATTGATGATGTGGCGCACACACTACACACGTGGAATGTCTCTTTCATCCTCTTTTTGCTTTTCTCTCTAATCAATGACTTTTCACTTCAATATTAATATAATAATTGAATTTATGTTACATTATTCACAATTCAATTCATAAATTAAAAATATTTATTAATAAGAATCCATTTTAATGAGTTTTAATATTGTTAATTAAAATCTAATTTTAATATTAAAAATATCGATATGATTTGTTTATTCATAAAAACTGAAGTTACACATTAATTTAAATTAAAATAATTTATATATATATATTTTTAATGAGAATCCATTTTAATATTAAAATAATAAAGTTTTAAAATTCGAAATATTTATATAAATTTTTTTAATCAGTACTGAAGTCATACATACATTAATTTAAATTACAAAAAATTAATATAATTATTTTTTTATTAATAAGAATTTATTTTAATATTAAAATTTTAAAATTATAAATATTTTTATGCTTTTTTTTATTAATCATAATTAAGTCATAAATACATTAATTTAAATTATAACATTTTTCGTGAAATAATATTATAATAATTGAACCTTTTGAATTTATTTTTTTACCAAATTGATTTTTTTTAAAATCATTATATTGAATTGAATATTAATTCCAAAAATAAGAAACAAAAAATAATTAAATCTTAATAATATTTAATAATATTAATAATTTTTAATGATATTTAATAATATTTATAAATATCTAATAATATTTAATAGTATTAATAATATTTGATAATATTTAATAGTATAAATACTATTTAGTAGTATTTAATAGTATTAATAATGTTTAATAGTATTAATAATATTTAATAATATTAATAATATTTAATAATATTTGATATGTATTCACATAGGTGAGGTTTATCAATTTTAATGAGAATCACTAATAAAATGAATTACATTAAATTATTTAAAAAAAATTAAAATATATTAATTTAAAAAAATTTAAAATTAAATTAAATTTGTATCCATAGTATAGAAAACATAACTAAAATAATTTAACATATTAAAATAATAAATTTAATTTATTAAATTTAAAACATTAATTAGTGAATTGAAAATTATCTACGTAATTAAATGTATTTTTAGAATAATATATATTAAAATAAAAACAATTTTGTTTTAAAAAAACCTAGCCACCCTATTTTTGTCTGACCACATTCGGGTCCAGAGGAAACTCACCCCCTACTTGCTTCAGTATTTAGTGAAAGTTTGAGAATATAGTAATTAAAAATATATATAGAAGAGTAATATTTCTTTAAAATAGATGTAATTAAGAAATATATAATAAAATGATTGTGACATTAATTATTTTTTTTTATTTTCAGTTTTCATCACATTAAATATATATATATATATATATTAAATTATTAAAATAATAGTATGATTTTCTAAAAGTTTTGAATATGTTTATTACTTTAAGACTTTATTCGTTTTTAACTAAACACAAACTATTCATCTTAATTAAATGTAAATGAACGGAGGATACCAACTAACACATGAAAAACTATTAATTAATTATCAGTTTTAACATAACTCTTTCTTTCATGCAAGCTAAACAAACAATCTTATTTTCAACAAAAAAAATGACAACTTTGAAGTATAATCCACCATCTCTATTGTCTCATCTCCTCCTCAGGACTAGTTTTTTATAAACTGAAAAGGAAGACGAAGAAAAGAAAGCAATGTCAGAAAAGTAAATGAAGGAGTAGTATTAACATGAATATATATATATATATATATATATATATATATATATATATATATATATATATAAAGAAAGAAATCTCACCTATCACAATCCAAGGTCTTAGAGAGATTACAAAGTTTAGGAAGACTTTTGGTCCTGCCAAGATCTAGGTTAGGAATTTGAGAGCGTTCTTCCTTAAGACACTTACATACAAAAAGTCTTTCTTCTTTTGTAGGTGAGAAAACTATCACTTCATTCAACCCTTGGCAGCAAGAAATTGAAGGGGCACTAGTTTTATCGGTGACAAAATCTAAGCATGCCTTCACTAAGAATTGTGTTTGCTCACAAGTCAGGGGCTTTGATGGCCCTATGGCTGAAACTGTGACGACTAACACAGCTACCAAACACAAAAATGATACAAACACACTCTTCATTCTTGTCACAATGGTTTATCTCAATCACTCACTGATGCTTTTGATCTTGGATGGATGGAACACTGTGAGAGTCTTATATTTATAGCCACATGCAAGTAAAGAGGAATCTCACCCCTATTTATTTCCATATCTTTGGGTTGTTTTTGTGCTATCATTTGTTTTAAGTATTTAATGATAGTTTGATAATATAGTAAATCAAAATATACATTTAATTTACACTAATTTTAACTTAAGACAATTTATTGTTATTTTACACATATCATTTTTTACTTATAGGCAATATTTAAGTAGGTTAGATATATATAATTGTTGGCTAATCATAAAAACAAGAACGATCTTATAAACGTGGTTTAAAGACTATCAAAGATCAGATTTATAAAACCAATAGTTGATTATTTATATCATCTTTATTTAGTGTTGTCTTTAGAATATATGAGCTAAACAATAAAATTGTGGACTAAAAGTGATCACAAATATATAAATGTCATAGACCATGCTTATCGGGTCATAGATGTTTAAATCACTATTTTGTGACAATGACCTCTAATAAAAAGAATAGAATATCCCACATTAAAAAAGTTGTGTCCTAGAATAATAAAAATATGATTTTTAATTGTAGGTATTTTAAACTATTAAAGGGATACGGATACCAGAGTTATAGTAGGAGGATTCTAATATTAACGGTGTATTTTTTAATTCTTTGTTGTTTTTTTTTCTTTATAGAGGTAAAAATAACCTTTATTTTGTCTTTGTCTGTTATGATTATAGTATTTATTGATTGATTTTCTCTCTCTCTTTAGTTAGACCAATTTGTTTTGATGTCAATGAAATAATTCTAGAGATATTTATTCTCATATCCTTTGTCTTCCCTCTTACTCTTATGTTTATCTCTGTCCTCCTTTGTTCATCTATATTCTATTTCATAATATAAACCATATTTAATTAAAAAAAGGTATGCTTTCAAATTCTAAATGTACAATCATTTTGAATTATTTTTAATATTCCCAAATCTAAATCTCATGCTTTCATTGGTTTATAAATCAAAATTCAAACCAAACATTCATTTTAAAATTAAAATCTAAATTAATAATAATAAAAATAATAATCAAAATATGACAAAAAAACTTTGTTTATTATAGTGGTTATATGTTTAGGGTTTAGTCATGAAACTTTTATTCAAATGCAATTGCCCTAATTAAATAACTGTGACATAAATGTAAATGACAATACTAAAAAAACTATATTTCTAAAAGTGTTAACTATTATTATATTTTAAACAATAATTGTATAGCCCACATAATTATGTAAAATCATGATTTTTGGTAGTGTTAATTACTTAACTTGACAAAATTTGCAAACAATAAGCATTTAAATTATTTTTTTTTATTTCTAAACGAATAAATTAACACGGTTTTTTTATAATCATGTTCTTAATATAAAAAAAAAGTGCAAAATACTATTTTTAAGTTTATTAGTTAGATCAAATTACATTATTTTTACAATCCTTTACAATCCAACATTGATAATGTAAAAAGTGATTAATTTTTATGTAGATTCAAGATATGACATAAACACAACCCTTTTACATCGTCAATGTGCTTAATTGATGGAAACAAATTCAAAGTATAATGGTTTTCTTTGGAGAGAAAATTATTTGCATTTTATTAAAAACAAATTATACAACAAATAATCATTAAATTAGAATGTAAAATTTATATTGAAAGTAAATTTTATTTTCTAATATTTAAAATATATGAGTATTATTACACAAATATATCAATATATATATATATATATATATATATATATATATATATATATATATATCAACGGATATTCAACAAGTGAAGTATTTACTTATGTTTTTCAAAAAAACTCCAAAGATTAATTTATGATACAAACAAGTACTTATATTTATAAGCAAACATATGAATAATGGATCAATGTAATTCATTATAACCCAAGTCGCATATATATGCTGAGTGTGTAAGAATTTCCCCTTAAGTGTCTTACCACCTGACATCTTGATCTACATGACTTAAACCATGAGTGAAGCAAGAGAATCTTTATTGTAACACAAATACTTTTACTTAATACACAACTCAAAGAATGGTTCACATATAATTCCAGATTTATGACCTCATATATATTCACACAACTTTTAATATTTGAAAAACCTTTTTTCATATAATATAAATCACGTAAATAAAATCCAATTCAATCAAATAAACAAATAAATACTTTATTTACTTTTATATTTAACATTCACATTCAATCAATTAAAGAGACAAAAAAAAGAAGTTAAAAAAAACTAGTTTCGGCAAAAATCTAGCCAAAAGAAAGTTGAATTTATGTTCTATTTTTATTTTTCACTTAAGTGAAAATATGGCCGAGGACAAGGTTTATTTTCTACTCTATTTTCACTCAAACGAAAATAGAACCAAGAGCAACTGTTGATATCATGCTATATTTGCTTATGCTTGAGTGAAAAATTATTGATTTTTAAAAATTCACCAAAAATCAATATAATAATTTACAACTTTTAGATAATTAAAAAGGCCTACAGAACTATAATTGACTCAAATATAACTTGCATTTTCATAAAGCTTACAAATCAATCCATGATAACTATAAGAAATTAACTTATTACAATAATAAATAATATTAAAAAACTCAATTTAAAATCTTCAAAATTTAACATGCAAATATATATTTAGCGTAACAATATCGCAATGATATTGAATTGAAAGTACTTAAACAATTCTCACTCAATTTCAAATATTTACATATTTTCAAACAAAACACAAATGTCTACATAGAAATAAATATATTGTGATCAAGACCAATTAGGTTGGGCAGACTAGACACCATGTTTAGTGAGTGGGCTTAATCATTGTACATAGTTGAAACGTAGGTGAACATTGTTCTGTGGCTTCAAGTGGGAGA
Source organism: Phaseolus vulgaris (assembly GCF_000499845.2). NCBI lineage: Eukaryota > Viridiplantae > Streptophyta > Magnoliopsida > Fabales > Fabaceae > Phaseolus > Phaseolus vulgaris. The sequence continues at coordinate 54,217,733 of NC_023752.2, forward strand.
TTGTTGGGTATGAAGCCAGAACCAATTGGGTTGGGTTGACTAGACACATGTTTAGTGAATGAGCTTAATCATTGTGTCCCTTTTATAATCTTAATTTAAAGAGATCATTGTACTTGTAATTGGTGTGCAACAGGATAAAATGAAAACCTAATAGTTAACCGTGTGGATGTAGGTTGCAGATGGCGACCGAACCACGTTAAATCTTGTGTCGTTTATTTTTATGCAATTGATTCGTGATTGTTTGTGTTGCTTCCGCGTGCGTTTTTTCCCATCAAGTGGTATCAAGAGCCTTGGTCCGTTTACACACTAGAGATCCGATCAGCAGAAATTAATCAACTAGACGTGAAAATTGCGGCTGCAGCAGCGTCCCAAAGCTAGGGTTTCCCAGGGCTTGCAGTAGCGTCCCAAAGTTAGGGTTTCGCAGAGGCGACATAATCATCCTAAAGCTAGGGTTTCGCAGGGGCGACAACGACATCCCAAAGTTAGTGTTGCATGTGTGTTCTGCAGGTGTGCTGGTTTGAGACGGCACGGAGTGTAGTGCGACGGCGGTGACCAAAGACGGTGGTGGTGCAGAGCGCGAACAACGGCGGTGCTCGTCTTGGCAGCTGCAGTCCAGTGCGGCGGAGCGCCAATGCATTGGGGACTGCGACCAGGTCTGTTGGTGACTGATTTTGGGTGGTGCAATTTTTGTGATCTTGATTTAAAAAAAAAAAGGAATGCCAAGATTTGAAATTAGTTGTACCGAGTATCTCGTCTAGTCATTTGAGATGGCAGAAGAAGGGAGGTTCCGAATTGAAAATGCAAATTGAGGATTTGCTAGTTCAGTTACTGAGCACATCAATAAAACGAATTCGATCATAGCCAGACTTATGTCAGTGGGCATTAAGTTCGATGATGAAATTCAAGCTTTACTACTGCTATTATCTTTGCCTGACAGTTGGTCTGGAATGGTTACAATAGTTACCAGTTTAGCGGGATTCGATGGATTCACTTTTGAGAAGATTCGTGATCTCATTCTCAGCGAGGATGTCCGAAAAAGGAGTTTTGGGAATTATCTAGTGAATCACTATATGTCATCAGAGGTAAGAAAAATATCAGAGATAGTGGGAGCAAGAACAAAAGAAGGAGTCAGTCAAAGACTCGGGATTGCTCAAGTGTAACATGTTGGAACTGGAAGGAGGTGGAACATTTCAGGAATCAATGCCCAAATGATAAATAAGTTAACATTGCAGAAGACTTCGTGGACGAGGACCCTTTTAGTCTGTTGCGCGGATAGCAGTGTGGATTCCTGGGTCATGGATTCTGAAGCATTGCAGAATCTAGTTATTGGAGACTTTGGAAAGGTAAGACTAGCGGACAACAGAACTCTTGATGTTATGGGCATGGGTCACATAATGTTGAAGACACCAGTTGGTTTCTGAATTTTGATGGATGTCAGAGTTGTTCCAAGCTTGAGGAAAAGTTTGATTTCTGTTAGGCAGTTGGTCGGATAGGGACATGAAGTGAAGTTCGGAAATTAGTAGTGGAAGGTCGTCAAGGGAAATCTTGTCATGGCCTGTGGAAGAAAGAGAGGTTCGTTGTATATGGTCGGATTACCGTGTTTGAGGGAGTGACCATCCCAATTCAGAAGATAAACAAAGTCCGGTTCAAAGAATCTCGTGGACAGAAGAGGGTTGTCTTTACAAGAGAGAAGCCCAGAGCCACAGGTCAGATTCAGGATGAATGAGCATGGAAAGATTCAGGTAGACTAGTCCGAGGTACTTATGGCAATGGGAGCACGGGTTGTGCTTCAGCTGAGGTTCCTAGACGACAGAGGGTTAGGAGAACCTGTATTCCAGTGGTTGAAACTTCTTCAGAAAATTTCTTGCTGAGTATAGAGTATGTTTGTTCTCAGGTTATTCCAGGATCCGGTAGTTCCTGTAAGTGGGAGCTGATAGGAACAGAGAACGGATTAGTGACTGACGTGTTGAAAATCATGGGAGTTTTAACGAAGTCTTCAAAATGATTAAGAAGGCTGGTGGCAACTAGAGGTGGAACATTGAGTTCCGTCGACATATTACAGATGTACATGTACACAGTTGAAGCGCAGGTGAACATTGTTTCGTGACTTCAAGAGGGAGATTGTCGGGTATGAAGTCAAGACCAATTAGATTGGGCTGACTAGACACCATGTTTAGTGAGTGGGTTTAATCATTGTACATCGTTGAAGCGCAGGTGAACATTGTTCCGTGGCTTCAAGTGGGAGATTGTTGGGTATGAAGCCAGAACCAATTGGCTTGGGCTTTCTAGACACATTTTTAGTGAATGGGCTTAATCATTGTGTCCCTTTTATAATCTCTATTTAAAGAGATCATTGTACTTGTAATTGGTGTGCAATAGGATAAAATGAAAACCTAATAGTTGTCCGTGTGGATGTAGGTTGCAGTTGGCGACCGAACCACGTTAAATCTTGTGTCGCTTATTTTTCTGCAGTTGATTCGTGATTGTGTGTGTTGCTTCCGCGTGCGTTTTTTCCCATCATATATATATATATATATATTGATTATGATCAAGTCACCTTTACTTTCAGATAATCTAACCAAGATACTACCAAAATATAAATAGTTTCCTTTACTTCCTAAAGCTTTTTTTACTCTAAAACCAAACTTCTAACTTCTCTATAACATAAGAAAGATAAACTTGTACATAAAAGACACTATAAGAAAAAAAAAGGATTTCAACGGAGATTATTTAGCAGAGGTTAATATAACCCGAGTAATGAATTTAATTAACCAAGGTTTTTTTAACCTTCATTAAGTTCCAAAAGTTTATTCTAAAACCTCAGTAAAATAACATAGATTTTTTTAACCTTTGTTAAGTTCTAAATGTTTATTCTAAAACCTCAACAAAATGACGGAGGTCTTTTAACATTCGTTAAGTTTCAAACATTTGTTATAAAACATTAACAAAATAGTGGAGGTTTTTTTAGCATTCATTAAGTTTCAAATATTTATTTTAAAACATCAGCAAAATAACGAAAGGTTTTTTAACCTTCTTTAAGTTCCAAAGGTTTATTCTAAAACCACAGGAAAATAATGGAGGCTTTTAAAATTCGTTAAGTTTCAAATATTTATTGCAAAGCCTTAGCAAAATAACAGAAGTTTTTTTCACCTTCCTTAAGTTTCAAAGATTTATTCTAAAATCTCAGCAGAAGGATGAAAGTTTTTTAACATTCGTTAAGTTTCAAATATTTATTGTAAAACTTGAATAAAATGTTTTAGAATTTTTCAAATCTTAATAAATAAATAAAATAAATTTTTAATAAATAAATAATAAAAAATATATAATTTCAATATATTTTATTTTATTTTTAGTTTTCCATTTTTCTGTCATTTTTTCTTTTTCTCTAAACTCCTAGCCCTCACTGTAAATAGTATGTACATAATATTGTGACATTTAACAAATAAATGTTATTTTAAATAACATTAAGTAAATATAAAGTATTATTTTTTAAGTGTTATTAAAAGATTTTTTTCTTTTAATTAAAAATATAAATAAATTAGAAAAAAGAAAATACAATTTGTTTGTATTTTTTAAGATTATTATTACAGAATGAGGGCCATTTAGTCCATACAAAAAGTGATATCTAACTTGCAATTGAAGACTTTTGTGTTTAGGTACCAAACCAAATAGTGGGGAGAGAGAGAAATGAAACAATTGTAGTAGTTCATCTTTTCTTTGTTCTTCTTCTATGCTTTGCGGACTAGTTTTCTCCAAGGATTGACTCAACAATTAGTGACGGTTGTACCTATTGAGGAAGCCATTGCTCCTCTATCCACATTCTTGCTCTGTTGACCATATTACCTAAGTTGGTTATTATTCACATTCTAACTGTGCCTTTATATTTTACATTTTTGTATTAGATTGTATTACTTTTGAATAGATTAGTTTTACTCTTTTCTCTCCATGTTTTCCACTCAATTTTTCTCCTTATTAACATGGTATCATGAGCCAGACTTTTTTTGACTCATGTCTTCATCTCCATCCTCTTCTTCCTCCTTTGTTGTAATTCTTTCCTCTTCTTTCACATTGACCTCTGTTCAACAATTTACAACTCTTACAAGCCTCAAACTTGATGAAGATAATTTCATTCCTTAGCGTCATTAGGTTCTTGCCACTATCCGTGGCCTTAAACTCTTGAAGTTTCTCAAAGGAAATCAAGTTCCTTGTCAGTCTCCTTCATCTTCTTCTTCGTATTCTACTTCTCAACCTTTAGATGCTTTTCTTCAATATCAACAACACAATCAACTTATCATAACTTGACTTCTTGCTTCAATGACTACACATATTCTTACAAAAGTTGTGGGGTTAGAAACTTCAGCGGAAATTTGGAAATTTCTTCAAGATCAATATGCATCTCATACTCGTGCTCAAATTCATAAGATGAAGTTGCTGCTAAAGACTCCCAAGAATGAAAAAACGGTTTGTTTTTATCTTCGTGATATTAAAAAGGTTTTCAACATGCTCGCTGCAATCAATGCCTCAGTGAGTATTGAAGATCACATTGAGAGTATTCTTGAAGGGTGACTAGAAGATTACAATGCCTTTATCATTGTTGTTACGTCCTGAACTGATCCTTACTCTATTAATGAATTTGAATCTCTTGTACTCGCTCAAGAAGAACGATTTTAGGCGTATAAACTTTCCCACTTGACCTTTTTTCAAGCAAATGCTACATTTGTTCACTGTTAGTATCATCAAACCCTACTTTTTTGTCCCTCTTTCAATCAATACTCTCATGGTGGTCATTTTCAACATGAATACTGAAGTTGATATTCTCGATCTAATGAACCACGTCCCTTTCAACATGATTCTTGGAACTCCCTACTTCTGCGTCATAGAAACCTAACCAAGTTCATTTTAACCTATGTTGCAAACCTGGTTATAATGCGCTTCAATGTTGGCACTAGACTAGTAGGCAACCTTCTCCGACGGTCACTGGCAACACATCTTAGTTTTCAACTCTCTCTCTTGATGATGGTGAACCATCAATTCTTGGCACACCCTCAATTATCGAATACCCTCTTTGCTATCCGGACAATGAGTCCTATCACCATATGACACATGACCAAACTCTTTTTACTGATAACCAAGCATATTAGGGTTTTGCAAATGTCAGACTTGAGTGCAGGTATGACTATCTCTCACATTAGCTATGCATCTTATGTTTCTCCTATCATTAACATTGTTCTTTCTTTACAAAATCTTTTGCATGTTCCTTTGATAAATAAATTTTTTTTAAGCCTTTCTAAATTTGCCCATGATAACAACTTTTTCTTTGAGTTTTACCATGATTCTTGTTCTGTTAAACATCATACAACTAAGCAGGTTCTGTTTCAATGCACCTTTTAAAATGGTCTATATGTTTTTCCTGCTGTAAGATCATCTCCTTACTTTGCTAATTACACTTCTTTTAAATTTGAAAAACTTGCTCTGCATTTGTGGCACAATAGACTTAGACATTGCAGTTTTCATGCAGTGAGAAACATCTTAAATCAATGTAGTATTACTTGTACTTCTAAACCTGGTTTCTGTGATGCGTGTGTTCAAAAGAAAGCTGTTAAACGTCCTTTTTCATCTTCTACACTTGTCTATACTTTTCCTTAAGAATTAATATACATTAATATATAGGGTCTTACATCTATGAATGCTACGAACGGTGGAAAATATTATATTTCGTTTTTAGATGCGTATTCCAAATTCCTTTGATTGTATTTGCTACACTCTAAATCAATAGTGCTTGTTGCCTTCAAAACCTTCAAACTATTAGCTGAGAATCAAATTGGTCTTAAAATTAAAACTATTTAAACATATAAAGCAAAGGAGTTTCACTATTTTAAATCTCTTATCAATGAATATGGTATGCAACACCATTTGACTTGCCCACACACACGAGCAGAATGGTGACATTGAATGAAAGCATCAACATATAGCTGATATGGGGTTGTCTATGCACTCTATAACTTTGCTCCCTATTAATGTTTGGGGTAACGCTTTTCTCACAGCTAGTCAAATTATCAATCTTCTTCTTTCTTCTATCATACAAGGTAAGGCTCCTCATGAACTTCTTTTTAACAAGAAACCTGATTATACTAAATTTAGAAGTTTTGGTTGTGCTTGTTATCCTCTCCTTCGTTCTTATAATCTTAACAAGTTAAATTTAAGGTCTTTTTGTTGTTTATTCTTTGGCTATAGTCTATGTAATAAAGGCTACATCTGTCGTTATTCTATTGGTAGAATATATGTCTCGACATGTAGTTTTAATGAAGATATTTTTCCATTCTTTTCGAAAATATTGGTTTTATCCAAATCTGATGATGCTCCTGTGTCTCAAATCGCTACTCCTATTTTTAATGTGCTCTCTCCTTCTACTCCTTCTATTATTATTTCTGATCATATTACTCTGCATACCTCATCTTTACACAATCACCCATCTTCACCTTCTGTCACCGCCACAAATTCTACGATTTCTTTATCTAGTCAAAACATTCATCCCATGACTACTCACGGTAAGTCGGTTATTTTAAAGCGAAAAATATATAATGCATCTATAGTCTCTGTTCCCTCTGAACATGTTAATCTAAAAAATGCTCTATAATCTTCTCAATGGAATCAAGCCATCCAAGATGAATATCGTGCTCTAATCAACAATAGAACTTGGACTTTGACTCCTTTATTGCCAAGAGCAAACATTGTTGGCTGCAAATGGATTTTTAAGAACAAGTATAGTGCAAATGGAACGTTTTAGTGTCACAAGGCATGTCTTGTGGCCACGGGGTATAGTCAAACTGAAGGGCTTGACTATTCAGAGATGTTTAATCCTGTAATAAAACATACTACCATAAGAGTGGTGCTTGCTCATGCAGTGTCTGCATAATGGAACATTCATCAAAACAATGTCAATAATGCATTTTTAAATGGTGAGTTGCATGAGGATGTATACACGAAACAACCACTAGGTTTTATTGATGGGAAAAAACGCACGCGAAAGCAACACACACAATCACGAATCAACTGAAGAAAAATAAACAACACAAGATTTAATGTGGTTCGGTCGCCAACTGCAACCTACATCCACACGGGCAACTATTAGGTTTTCATTATGTCTTGTTGCACCCCAATTACAAGTACAATAATATCTTTAAATAGAGATTATAAAAGGGGCATAATGATTAACACCACTCACTAAACATGTGTCTAGTCAGCCCAACCCAATTAATCTTGGTTTCATACCCAACAATCTCCCACTTAAAGCCACGAAACATTGTTCACCTGCGCTTCAACTGTGTACAATGATTAAGCCCACTCACTTAACATGGTGTATAGTCAGCCCAACCCAATTGGTTTTGACTTCATACCCAACAATCTCCCACTTGAAGTCACGGAACAATGTTCACCTGAGCTTCAACTGTGTACATGTACTTCAGTAATTTGTTGACGGAACTGAATGTTCCACCTCTAGTTGCCACCAGCCTTCTTAATCATTTTGAAGACTTCGTTAAAACTCCCATGAGTTTCAACATGTCAGTCACTAACCCGTTCTCTGTTCCTACCGGCTCCCACTTACAGGAACTGTTGGATCTTGGAATAACCTGAGAACAAACATAATCCATACTCAACAAGAATTTTTTTTGGAGATGTTTCAACAGCTGTAATACTGGTTCTCCTAACCCACTGTTGTCTAGGAACCTCAGCTGAAGCAGAACTCGTGCTCCCACTGCCACAAGTACCTATGACTGGTCTACCTGAACCTTTCCATGCTCGTTCATCCTGAATCTGACTTGTGGCTCTGGGTTTCTCTCTTGTAAAGACAACCCTCTTCTGCCCACGAGATTCTGTGAACCAGACTTTTTTTATCTTCTGAACTGGGATGGTCACTCCCTCAGACGCGGTAATCCGACCTTATACAACGAACCTCTCTTTCTTCCGCAGGCCATGACAAGATTTCCCTTGAGGACCTTCCACTGCTAATTTCCGAACTTCACTTCATGTCTCTGTTTCATCCAACTGCCTAACAGAAATCAAACTTTTCCTCAAGCTTGGAACAACTCTGACATCCTTCAAAGTCCACAAACCAACTGGTGTCTTCAACACTATGTCACCCATGCCCGTAATATCAAGAGTTCTGTTGTCCGCTAGTCTTACCTTTCCAAAGTCTCCAATAACTAGATTCTGCAATGCTTCAGAATCCATGACACTGGAATCCACACTACTATCCGTGCAACAGACTAAAAGGTCCTCGTCCGCGAAGTCTTCTACAATGTTGACTTATTTATCATTTGGGCATTGATTCTTGAAATGCCCACCTCCTTGCAGTTCCAACATGTTACACTTGAGCAATCATGAGTCTTTGATTGACTCCTTCTTTTTTCTTGCTCCCACTATCTCTGATATTTCTCTTACCTCTGATGACATATAGCGATTCACTAAATATTTCCCCAGAACTCCTTCTTCGGACATCCTTGCCAAGAATGAGATCATGGATCTTCTCAAAAGTGAATCCATCGGATCCTGCTGAACTGGTAACTGCGTAACCGTTCCGGACCAACTGTTAGGCAAAGACGATAACAGTAGTAAAGCTTGAACTTCAGCATCGAACTTAATGCCCACTGACATAAGTCTGGCTAAGATTGAATTCGTTTTATTGATGTGCTCAGTAACTGAACTCACAAATCCTCAATTTGCATTTTCCACGAACTGAAATTTGTACCATCAAATTTTTAATTTGAAACTTCCCGTCTTTAGCCATCTCAAACGACTAGTCGAGATACTCGGTACAACTAATTTCAGATCTTGGCAATCTATTTTTTTTTTTAAATCAAGACCACAAAAATTGCACCACCCTAAATCACTCACCAACAGACCTGGTCGCAGTCCCCACTGCATTGGCGCTGGTCACCGCTGTTGTGAAGCAGATCTGGGAGCCTCCTCCTTGCACTGCTGTGAAACCGTAAGCTTTGGGATGCTGCTGCAGCCCTTGCGAAACCCTAGCTTTAGGATGCTACTACCGCCTCTGTGAAACCCTAACTTTGGGACACTGTTGCGGCCTATGCGAAACCCTAAGTTTAGGACGCCGCTGAAGCCTCTGCAAAACCCTAGCTTTGGGTCGCTGTTGCAGCCTCTGCGAAACCCTTACTTTGGTACACTACTGCAACCGCAATTTTCACGTCTCGTCGATTAATTTCTGCTGATCAGATCTTCAGTGTGTAAACGAACCAATGCTCTGATGCCACTTGATGGGAAAAACGCACGCGAAAGCAACACACAAAATCACAAATCAACTGCAGAAAAATAAACAACAGAAGATTTAACGTGGTTCGGTCGCCAACTGCAACCTACATCCACACGGGAAACTATTAGGTTTTCATTATATCCTGTTGCACCCCAATTACAACTACAATGATCTCTTTAAATAGAGATTATAAAAGAGACACAATAATTAAGCTCAGTCACTAAACATGTGTCTAGTCAGCCCAGCCCAATTAGTCCTGGCTTCATACCCAACAATCTCCCACTTGAAGTCACGGAACAATGTTCACCTACACTTCAACTGTGTACAATGATTAAGCCCACTCACTAAACATGGTGTCTAGTCAGCCCAACCCAATTGGTCTTAACTTCATACCCAACAATTATCTATACCTATCCTCAACTATTGTGTACGCTTAACAAAGTTATTTACAGCCTCAAACAAACACATCATTCCTCGTAATAAAATGTTTGTCTTTAAGATTTCTAAACATTTTTTTTTATAACTATAACTATATAGGTGTTACTTTCACCAAAGAAAACTAAATATAAAAAGTTAATAGCTAATAAAAAAAGAAATTATGAAACATGAAATGAAAGAAATTAACTTAATAACTTAATAAATGAAGAAGAGATATTATACAAATAATTGTAAAGTGCGGAAGGGCAGGATATTTAATATTTAATATTTAATAATATAATATAAATAATATTAATAATATTTAATAATATTAATAATATTTAATAATATTAATAATATTTAATAATATTAATAATATTTAATAATATTAATAATATTTAATAATATTAATAATATTTAATAATATTAATAATATTTAATAATATTAATAATATTAATAATATTTAACTATATTAATAATATTTAATAATATAAATAATATTTAATGATGTTTGATAATATTTAATTTTTTTAATAACATTTAATAATAATAATAATAATATTTATAATATTAATAATATTTAAAAATATTAATATTATTTAATAATATTTAAAATATTAATAATATTTAATATTATTAATAATGTGTAACAATATTTAACAATATAATAATATATGTATTGACATAATCGGTGAGGTTTATCTGTTTTAATGAGAATCACTAATAAAATTAATTACATTAAATTCTTTAAAAAAAATTTAAAATATACTAAATTAAAAAAAAAATGAAATGAAATTAACTTTGTATCCGTAGTATAGAAACCATAACTAAAATAATTTAACATATTAAAATAATAATACATTTAATTTATCAAATTAAAAACATTAGTTATAAATTAAAAAATATCTACATAATTAAATTTAGAATAATATATATTAAAATAAAAACAACTTTTTCTTAAAAAAAACCTACAACACAGTCCCACCTTATTTTTGTTAGAACCCACCCCTACTTGGTTTCTTTTAGTATTTAGTGATAATTTGATTATAAAGTAATTAAAAATATATATGAAAAAATTATATTTCTTTAAAGTAGACATGTAATTAAGATATATATAATAAAATGATTGTGATATTAATTTTTTTTTCAGTTTTCATCACATTATATATATATATATTTAATATTTAAATTAATAAATTATATAGTATGATCTTTTTTATTTTCAGTCTTCATCACATTAAATATATATATATATATATATATTAAATTATTAAATTATATATAGTATGACTTTCTTATATATATATATATATATATTAAATTATTAAATTGTATTTCTTTAAAGTAGACATGTAAATAAGAAATATATAATGAAATGATTGTGACATTAATTATTTTTTTATTTTCAGTTTTCATCACATTAAAAATGTATATTTATATATATATATATATATATATATTAAATTATATAGATTGATTATCAATAATATTTAATAATATTAATAATATGAATAATGATAAATAGTAATAATAATAATTAATAATATTTAATAATATTTAATAGCATTAATAATATTTAATAATATTTATTTTATAACTATAACTATCTAGGTGTTATTTCCACCAAAGAAAACTAAATATAAAAAGTTCATAATTAATAGAAGAAGTAATTATGATGCATGAAAGGAAAGAACTTAAATTAATAACTTAATAAATGAATAAGAGACATTATATAAATAATTGTAAAGTGCGAAAGGATAGGATATATGAATAATATTAATAATAATTAATAATATTTAATAATATTTAACGATGTTTAATAATATTTAATTTTTTTGAATCACATTTAATAATATTTAATAATATTAATAATATTTAATAATATTAATTAAAATTTAATAATATTTAATAATATTAATAATATTAATAATATTTAATAATATTAATAATATTTAATAATATTTAATAACATTAATAATATTTAATAACATTAATAATATTTAATAACATTAATAATATTTAATAACATTAATAATATTTAATAATATTAATAACATTTAATAATATTAATAATATTTAATTATATTAATATTATTTAATAATATTTAAAATATTAATAATATTTAATAGTATTAATAATATTTAATATTATAATAATGTTTAATATTATAATAATGTTTAATATTATAATAATGTTTAATATTATAATAATGTTTATTATTATAATAATATTTAATATTAGAATAATATTTAATAATATTTATCAATTTTAATAATATTTAATAATATATGTATTCACATAATCGGTGAGGTTTATTCGTTTTGATGAGAATCACTAATAAAATGAATTACATTAAATTCTTTTAAAAAAATTTAAAATATATTAAATTTATAAAAAATTGAAATAAAATTAAATTTTTTATCCTTAGTATTGAAACCATACCTAAAATAAGTTAACATAGTAAAATAATAATAAATTTAATTTATCAAAATTAAAAACATTAATTATGAATTAAAAATTATCTACATAATTAAATTTAGAATAATATATATTAAAATAAAAACAATTTTTCCTTAAAAAAAACCTACAACACAGTCCCACCTTATTTTTGTCAGACCCCACCCCTACTTGGTTTCTTTTAGTATTTAGTGATAGTATTTAGAGATAGTCTTTAGTGTTAGTTTGATAATATAGTAATTAAAAATATATATTAAAAAATTATATTTCTTTAAAGTAGACATGTAATTAAGATATATATAATAAAAATGATTGTGATATTAATTAATTTTTTTTCAGTTTTCATCACATTTTATATATATATATATATACATTTAATATTTAAATGAATAAATTATATAGTATGATTTTTTTTTATTCTCAGTCTTCATCACACTAAATATATATATATATATTAAATTATATATATATAGTATGACTTTCTAATATATATATATATATATATATATATATTTATTAAATTATATTTCTTTAAAGTAGACATGTAATTAAGAAATATATAATGAAATGATTGTGACATTAATTGTTTTTTTTTTATTTTCAGTTTTCATCACATTAAATATATATATATATATAAACATTAAATTATTAAATTATATAGCTTGATTTTTAATAATATTAATAATATGAATAATTATAAATTGTATTAATAATAATTAATAATATTTAGTAGTATTAAAAATATTTAATAGAATTAAAAATATTTAATAATATTTTATATGTATTGACAGGGTGAGATTTATCTGTTTTAATGAGAATAACTAATAACATGAATTACATTAAATTATTTAAAAAAAATTAAAATATATTAAATTTTTAAAAAATATATCCTTATAATGGAAAACACAACTAAAATAATTTAACATATTAAAATAATAATTAACAATTCATCTTGATTAAATGTAAAAATAAACTCTATGCAAAAAAAATGAATGAAGGATACTAACTAACACATAAAAAATTATTCATTAATTATCAGTTTTAACATAACTCTTTCTTTCAAGCAAGCTAAACACACAATCTTATTTTCAACAAAAAATAATGACAACTTTGAAGTATAATCCACCATTTCTAATGTCTCATCTCCTCCTAACTGAAAAGGAAGAAGAAGAAAAGAAAGGAAAAACAATGTCAGAAAAGTAAATGAAGGAGTAGTATTAACATGAATAATATATATATATATATAAAAAAGAAATAAATCTCACCTATCGCAATCCAAGGTCTTAGAGAGATTACAAAGTTTAGGAAGGCTTTTGGTCCTACCAAGATCTAGGTTAGGAATTTGAGAGCCTTCTTCCTTAAGACACTTACATACAAAAAGTCTTTCTTCTTTTGTAGGTGAGAAAACTATCACTTCATTCAACCCTTGGCAACAAGAAATTGAAGGGGCAGTAGTTTTATCGGTGACAAAATCTAAGCATGCCTTCACTAAGAATTGTGTCTGCTCACAAGTCAGGGGCTTTGATGGCCCTATAGCTGAAACTGTGACGACTAACACAGCTACCAAACACAAAAATGGTACAAACACACTCTTCATTCTTGTCACAATGGTTTATCTCAATCACTCACTACTGCTTTTAATCTTGGATGGATGGAACATTGTGAGATTCTTATATTTATAGCTACATGGAGGTAAAGAGGAACCTCACCCCTATTTATTTCCATATCTTTGGGTTGCTTTTGTACTAACATTTGTTTTAAGTAATTAATGATTGTTTGATAATATAGTAAGTCAAAATATACATTTAATTAACACTAATTTTTACTTTAGACAATTTATTGTTGTTTTATACATACCATTTTTTACTTTAGGCAATATTTAATTAGGTTAGATATATATAATTGTTGACTAATCATAAAAAAACAACAATTTTATAAACGTGATTTAAAGATTATCAAAGATCAGATTTATAAAACCAATCCTTGATTATTTATATCATATTTATTTAGTGTTGTCTTTAGAATATATGAGCTAAACATTAAAATTGTGGACTAAAAGTGATCACAAATATATAAATGTCATAAACCATGCTTATCGAGTCATAGATGTTTAAATCACTATTTTGTGACAATGACCTCTAATAAAAAGAATAACCCACATTAAAATTTTTTTGTCCTAGAATAATAAAAATATGATTTTTAATTGTAGGTATTTTAAACTATTAAAGGGATACGGATACCAGATTTAATGGTGTATTTTTTAATTTCTTTGTTGTTTTTGTCTTTATAGAGGTAAATAATCTTTATTTTGTCTTTGTCTGTTATGATTATAGTATTTATTGATTGATTTTCTCTCTCTTTAGGTAGACCTATTTGTTTTGATGTCAATGAAATAATATTAGACATATTCATTCTCATATCCTTTGTCTTCCCTTTTACTCTTATGTTTATCTTTGTCCTCTTTTGTTCATCTCTATTCTATTTCTTAATATAAACCATATATTTAATTAAAAAAAGGTATGCTTTCAAATTCTAAATGTACATTCATTTTTCGTTATTTTTAATATTCCCAAATTTAAATCACAAGCTTTCACTGGTTTATAAATCAAAATTCAAATCAAACATTCATTTTAAAATCGAAATCTAAATTAATTAATTAATAATAATAATAATAATAATAATAATAATAATAATAATAATAATAATAATAATAATAATAATAATAATAATAATCAAAATATGACAATAAAATTATTATTTTATTATAGTGGTTATATGTTTAGGGTTTAATCATGAAACTTTTATTCAAATGCAATTCCCCTAATTAAATAACTGTGACATAAATGTAAATGACAATAGTTTAAAAAAAAGCTATATTCCTAAAAGTGTTAAGTATTATTATATTTTAAACAATAATTTTTAAAATCGTTTCTTATTGTATAGCCTACATAATTGTGTAAAATCATGATTTTTGGTAGTGTTAATTATTTAACTTGAGAAATTTGCAAACAATAATTATTTAAATTATTTGTTTTTATTTCTAAAAGAATAAATAAACACGTGTTTTTTAGAATCATGTTCTTAATATAAAAACAAGTGCAAAATACTATTTTTAAGTTTATTAGTTAGATCAAATTACATTATTTTTACAATCCACCATTGATAGAGAAATGTAAAAAGTGATTAATTTTTATGTAGATTCAAGATGTGACATAAAACAACTCTTTTTCGTGGTCAAGGTGCTTAATGGATGGAAACAAATTTATAGTATAATGATTTTCTTTGGGGAGAAAATTATTGTTTGCAATTTTTTAAAAACAAATTATATAACCAATAATCATTAAATTAGAATGTAAAATTTATATCGAAAGTAAATTTTATTTTCTAATATTTAAAATATATGTTTATTATTACACAAATATTTATAAAAGAAAAACAGAAACATCTCATCAATACAAATATATCAATAAATATAAATAATATATATATATATATATATATATATATTCAACAAGTGAAGTATTTAATTATGTTTTTCAAAAAACTTATATTAAGTATGTCTACCAAAGATTAATTTATGATACAAACAAGTACTTATATTTATAAGCAAACATATGAATAGTGAATCAATGTAATTCATTATAATCCAAGTCGCATATATATGTTGAGTTTGTAAAAATTTCCCCTTAAGTGTCTTACCACCTGACATCTTGATCTACATGACATAAACCATGAGTGAAGTAAGGAAATATTTTATTGTAACACAAATACTTTTACTTAATACACAACTCAAAGAATGATTCACATATAATTCCAGATTTATGACCTCATATAAATTCACACAATTTTTAATATTTGAAAAACCTTTTTTCATATAATATAAATCACGTAAATAAAATCCAATTCAATCAAATAAACAAATCAATACTTTATTTACTTTTATATTTAACATTCACATTCAATCAATTGAAGAAAAAAAAAGTTAAAAAAAAACTAGTTTGGGCAAAAATCTAGTCAAAAGAAAGTTGAATTTATGTTCTATTTTTATTTTTCACTTAAGTGAAAATATGGCCGAGGACAAGGTTTATTTTTTACTCTATTTTCACTCAAACGAAAATAGAGCCAAAAGCAACTGTTAATATCATGCTATATTTGCTTATGCTTGAGTAAAAAATTATCACTTTTTAAAATTTCACCAAAAATCAATATAATAATTTACATCTTTTAGATAACTAAAAAGGCCAACATAATTATAATTGACTCAAATGTAACTTGCATTTTCATAAAGCTTATAAATCAATCCATGATAACTATAAGAAATTAACTTATTACAATAATAAATAATATTAAAAAACTAAATTTAAAATCTTCATCATTTAACATGCAAAGATATATTTAGCGTAACAATATCGCAATGATATTAAATTGAAAGTACTCAAACAATTCTCACTCAATTTCAAATATTTACATATTTTCAAATAAAACACAAATCTCTACATAGAAATAAATATATTGTGATCAAGTTCCAAAAGTTTATTCTAAAACCTCAATAAAATAACATAGATATTTTTAAACTTCATTAATTTCTAAAGGTTTATTCTAAAACCTCAAATGACAGAGGCCTTTTAACCCTTGTTAAGTTCCAAAAATTTGTTATAAAACCTTAATAAAGTAATGAAGGGTTTTTTTACCATTCATTAAGTTTCAAATATTTATTTTAAAACCTCAACAAAATAACGAAAGTTTTTTTAACCTTCATTGAGTTTCAAAGGTTTATTCTAAAAGCTCAGGAAAATAATGGAGGTTTCTAAAATTCGTTAAGTTTCAAATATTTATTGTAAAATCTCACCAAATAAAATAAGTTTTTTTTCACCTTCGTTAAGTTTCACAGATTTATTCTAAAAACTCAGTAAAATGATGGAATTTTTTTAACATTCGTTAAGTTTCAAATATTTATTGTAAAACTTAAGTAAAATATTTTAGAATTTTTCAAATCTAATAAATAAATAAAATTAATTTTTAATAAATAAATATTAAAAAAATATATAATTTCAATATATTTTATTTTATTTTTAGTTTTCATTTTTTCTGTCATTTTTCCTCCTTTTCTTTCTCTAAACTCCTAACCCTCATATGTACATAATATTGTGACATTTAATAAATAAATGTTATTGTAAATAAAACTAAGTAAATATAAAGTATTATTTTTTAAGTGTTATTAAAAGATTTTTTTTCTTTTAATTAATAAAAAATAAATAAATTAGAAAAGAGAAAATACAATTTGTTTGTAATTTTTAAAACTATTATTATAGAATGAGGGCCTTTTAGTCCATACAAAAAGTGATATCTAACTTGCTATTGAAGACTCTTGTGGTTATGTACCAAAGTGAATAGTGGGGAGAGAGAGAAAGGAAACAATTCTAGTGGTTCATCTTTTCTATGTTCTTCTTCTATGCTTTGTGCACTAGTTTTCTCCAAGGATTGACTTAGCAATTAATGAAGGTTGTACCTATTAAGGAAGCCATTGCTTCTCAATCCACATTCTTGCTCTGTTAACCGTATTACCTAAGTTGATTATTATTCACATTCTAACTCTGCCTTTATATTTTACGTTTCTATATTAGAATGTATTACTTTTGAATAGATTAGTTTTACTCTTTTCTCTCCATGATTTCCACTCATTCTCTCCTTATTAACATGGTATCATGAGCCAGACTTTTTTTACTCATGTCTTCGTCTCCATCCTCTTCTTCCTCCTTTGTTGTAATTCTTTCTTCTTCTTTCACATTGACCTCTGTTCAACAATTTACAACTCTTACAAGCCTCAAACTTGATGAAGATAATTTCATTCCTTAGCGTCATTAGGTTCTTGCCACTATCCGTGGCCTTAAACTCTTGAATACAATATATTTTTAGAATAATATATATTAAAATAGAAACAATTTTTTCTTAAAAAAAATCTACAATACAGTCCCACCTTATTTTTGTTAGACCCCACCCCTACTTGGTTTGTTTTAGTATTTAGTGATAGTTTGAGAATATAATAATAAAAAATATATATTTAAAAATTATATTTCTTTAGAGTAGACATTTAATTAAGAAATATATAATAAAATGCTTGTGACATTAATTATTTTTTTAATTTTTAGTTTTCATCACATTAAATAAATATATATAGTTATTAAATGCTATAGTATGATTTTCTAAAACTTTTGAATATGTCTTAATATTGTACTTGTCTATTCGTTTTTAACTAAACATAAACAATTCATCTTAATTAAATGTAAAATAAACTATATGGAAAAAATTAATGGAAATACCAACTAACACATGAAAAAACAATTCATTAATTATGAGTTTTAACATAACTCTTTCTTTCAAGCAATTTAAACAAACAATTTTATTTTCAACAAAAAAAATACAACTTTGAAGTATAATCCACCATTTCTAATATTTCATCTCCTCCTCAGAGCTAGGTTTTTATAAACTGAAAAGGAGAAGGAAGAAAAAAAAAAGGAAAAACAATGTCAGAAAAGTAGATGAAGGAGTATTAACATTTATAATACATATATATATAAAAGAAAGAAATCTCACCTATCGCAATCCAAGGTCTTAGAAAGATTACAAAGTTTAGGAAGACTTTTGGTTGATCTAGGTTAGGAATTTGAGAGCCTTCTTCCTTAAGGCACTTACATACAAAAAGTCTTTCTTCTTTTGTAGGTGATAAAACTATCACTTCATTCAACCCTTGGCAGCAAGAAATTGAAGGGGCAGTAGTTTTATCGGTGACAAAATCTAAGCATGCCTTCACTAAGAATTGTGTCTGCTCACAAGTCAGGGGCTTAGGTGGCCCTATGGCTGAAACTGTGACGAATAACACAGCTACCAAACACAAAAATGGTACAAACACACTCTTCATTCTTGTCACAATTGTTTATCTCAATCACTCACTAGTGCTTTTGATCTTGGATGGATGGAACAATGTGAGAGTCTTATATTTATAGCCATATGTAGGTCAAAAGGAACCCTACCCCTATTTCTTTCCATATCTTTGTGTTATTTTTGTGCTAACATTTGTTTGAAGTATTTAATGATAGTTTCATAATATAGTAAGTCAAAATATACATTTAATTTACAGTAATTTTTACTTTAGACCAAATTTATTGTTGTTTTACACGTACCATTTTTTACTTTAGGAAATATTTAATTAGGTTAGATATATATAATTGTTGGCTAATCATAAAAAAAAAACGATTTTATAAACGTGGTTTAAAGACTATCAAACATCGCATTTATAAAATCAATAATTGATTATTTTTATCATATTTATTTAGTGTTGTCTTTAGAATATATGAGCTAAATAATAAAACTGTGGGCTAAAAGTGATCACAAATATATAAATGTCATAGAACATGCTTATCGGGTCATAGATGTTTAAATCACTGTTTTGTGACAATGACCTTGAACAAAAAGAATAACCCACATTAAAAAAGTTGTATCCTAGAATAATAAAAATATTATTTTTAATTGTAAGTATTTTAAACTATTAAAAGATATGGATATCAAGAGTTATAGAAAGAGAATCCTAATATTAATTGTGTATTTTCTAATTCTTAGTAGTTGTTCCTCTTTATAGAGGTGAATAACATTTATTTTGTCTTTGTATGTTATGATTCTAGTATTTATTGATTATTTCTCTTTTTAGCTAGACCTAGTGTACGGTTTGTATATATCCAGAGTATTTGTTTTGATCTCAATGGAATAATATTATTAGAGATATTCATTCTCATATCCTTTGTCTCCCCCTTTTACTCTTTATCCTTTTTCTTCCCTTTTACTCTTTTGTTTATCTCTATCCTCTTTTTGTTCATCTTTTGTTCTATTTCATAATATAAACCATATTTAATTAAAAAAGGTATGCTTTCGAATTCTAAATGTACAATACATCTTGTGTTATTTTTTATATTCCCAAATCTAAATCACAAGCTTTCACTGGTTTATAAATCAAAATTCAAACCAGCCATTCATTTTAAAATGAAAATATAAATTAATAATAATAATAACAACAACAATAATCGTAATATGACAACAAAATTTGTTTATTGTAATGGTTATATGTTTAGGGTTTAGTCATGAAACTTTTCTCCAAATGTAATTGCCCTAATTAAATAATTGTGACATAAATGTATAAAGGTAAATGACAACACTTAAAAAGCTATAGTCCTAAAAGTGTTAACATTATATTTTAAAAAATAATTTTTAAAATCGTTTCTTATTGTATAACCTACATAGTTGTCTAAAATCATGATTTTTGGTAGTGTTAATTATTTAACTTGAGAAATTTGCAAACAATAAGCCTTTAAATTATTTGTTTTTATTTCTAAAAGAATAAATTAACACGGTTTCTTTTTTATAATCATGTTCTTAATATAAAAACAAGTGCAAAATAGTATTTTAAGTTTATTAGTTAGATCAAGTTACATTATTTTTACAATCCAATATTGATAGAGTAATGTAAAAAGTGATTAATTTTTATGTAGATTCAAGATGTAACATAAAACAACCGTTTTACATGGTCAAGGTGCTTAATTGATGGAATTTTTTTTTTAAAGTGTAATGATTTTCTTTGGAGAGAAAATTATTGTTTGCAATTTATTAAAAAGAAAATTATACCACAAGTAATCATTAAATTAGAATGCAAAATTTATATCCAAAGTAAATTTTATTTTCTTATATTTAAAATATATGTTTATTATTACACAAATTTTTATAAAAGAAAAACATAAACCAATTCAATAAAAAAAATCTCATTGATACAAATATATCAATAAATATAAATATAAACTATAGATCCATATATATATATGAACAGATATTCAACAAGTGAAGTATTTACTTATGCTTTTTAAAAACTCATACTAAGTATATCCACCAAAGATTAATTTATGATACAAACAAGTACTTATATTTTTTATAAGCAAACCTATGAATAATGGATCAATGTAAATTCATTATAACCCAAGTCGCTGAGTGTGTAAGTGTTTCCCCTTAGATTTCTTACCACCTGACATCTTGATTTACATGACTTCAACCATGAGTGAAACAAAAGAATCTTTATTGTAACACAAATATTTGTACTTAATACACAACTCAAAGAATGGTTTCATATATAATTCCAGATTTGTGACCTCATATATGTTCACACAACTTTTAACATTTGAAAAACCTTTTTTCATATAATATAAATCACATAAATAAAACCCAATTCAATCAAATAAACAAATCAATACTTTATTTACTTTTATATTAAACATTCACATTCAATCAATTAAAGAGAAAAAAAAAGAAATTAAAAAAAACTAGTTTGAGCAAAAATCTAGCCAAAAGAAGGTTGAATTTATGTTCTATTTTTATTTTTCACTTAAGTGAAAATATGGCCAAGGACAAGGTTTATTTTTTACTCTATTTTCACTCAAACGAAAATGGAACCAAGAGGAATTGTTGATATCATGCTTTAATTACTTATGCTTGAGTGAACATTTGTTGCTTTTTAAAATTTCACCAAAAATCAATATAATAATTTACAACTTTTAGATAACTAAAAGGCACACATAACTATAAATGACTCAAATATAACTTGCATTGTCATAAAACTTACAAATAAATCCATGATAATTATAAGAAATTAACTTATTCTCATAAAAAACAATATTCAAAAACACAATTTAAAATCTTCATAATTTAACTGGCAAAGATGTATTTAGGGTAAAAAATATCGTAATGATATTGAATTCAAAGTACTTAAACAATTCTCACTCAATTTCAAATATTTACTTATTTTCAAACAAAACATAAACCCCTACATAAAAATCAATATATTGTGATAAGCTTATCATCATATATATATATATGATAAAGTCATCTTTACTTTTAGATAATCTAATCAAGGTACTACCAAAATATAAATAGTTTCCTTTACTTCCTAAAGTTTTTTTACTCTAAAACCAAACTTCTAACTTCTCTATAACACAAGAAAGTTAAACTTGTACATAAAAGACACTACAAGAATTTAATTAACCAAGGTTTTTTTAACCTTCATTAAGTTCCAAAGGTTTATTCTAAAACCTCAATAAAATAATAGAGATTTTTTTAACCTTCGTTAAGTTCTAAAGGTTTATTCTAAAACCTCAGTAAAATGACGGAGGTCTTTTAACCATCGTTAAGTTCCAAAGATTTGTTATAAAACCTTAACAAAATAATGAAAGTTTTTTTTAGCATTCATTAAGTTTATAATATTTATTGTAAAACCTTAGAAAAATAACAATATTTTTTTTAACCTTCGTTAATTTCCAAAAGTTTATTATAAAACCTCAGCAAAATAATGGAGGTTTTTAACATTCGTTAAGTTTCAAATATTTATTGTAAAACCTCAGCAAAATAACAGAGGTTTTTTTTGTTCACCTTCGTTAAGTTTCAAAGATTTATTCTAAAAGCTTAGCAAAATAATGGAAGTTTTATAGCATTCGTTAAGTTTCAAATATTTATTGTAAAATTTGAATAAAATATTATAGATTTTTTCAAATCTTAATAAATAAATAAAATTATTTTTTAATAAATAAATATTAAAAATATATAATTTCAATATATATTATTTATTTTTAGTTTTCCTTTTTTTCGTTATTTTTCCTCTTTCTCTTTCTCTAAACTCCTAACCCTCACGGTAAATAGTATTATTTTTTAATAAATAAATATTAAAAATATATAATTTCAATATATATTATTTATTTTTAGTTTTCCTTTTTTCCGTTATTTTTCCTCTTTCTCATTCTCTAAACTCCTAACCCTCACTGTAAATAGTATGTACATAATATTGTGACATTTAATAAATAAATGTTATTGTAAATAACACTAAGTAAATATATAGTATTATTTTTTAAGTGTTATTAAATATTTTTTTCTTTTAATTAAAAAATAAATAAATTAGAAAAGAGAAAATACAATTTGTTTGTAGAGCCTTTTAGTCCACACAAAAAGTGATATCTAACTTGCAATTCAAGACTCTTGTGTTTATGTACCAAACCGAATAGTTGGAAGAGAAAGGAAACAATTGTAGTGGTTCATCTTTCCTTTGTTCTTCTTCTATGCTTTGTATACTAGTTTTCTTCAAGGATTGACTTAGCAATTACTGACGGTCGTACTTATTGAGGAAACCATTGCTCCTTTATCCACATTCTTGCTCTGTTAACCATATTACCTAAGTTGGTTATTATTCACATTCTAACTCTTCCTTAATATTTTACGTTTCTGTATTAGAATGTATTACTTTAGAATAAATTAGTTTTACTCTTTTCTCTCCATGCTTTCCACTCATTCTCTATCCATGCCTTCCACCCATTCTCTCCTTATTAACATGGTATCATGAGCCAGAATTTTTTGACTCATGTCTTCGTCTCCATCTTCTTCTTCCTCCTTTGCTGTAATTCTTTCCTCTTCTTTCACATTAACCTCTGTTTAGAAATTTACAAATCCCATAAGCCTCAAACTTTGACGTCATTAGGTTCTTGCCACTATCCGTGGCCTTAAACTCTTGAAGTTTCTTGAAGGAAATTAAGTTCCTTCTTAGTCTCTTCTCTTCTTCTTCTTCTACTTCTCAACCTTCATATGCTTTTCTTCAATATCAACAACAAAATCAACTTATCATAGCCTGAATTTTTACTTTAATGACTACACAGATTCTTACAAAAGTTGTGGGTTTAGAAACTTCAATGCATATTTGGAAGTTTCTTCAAGATCAATATGCATCTCATACTCGTGCTCAAATTCAGAAGATGAAGTTGCTGCAAAAGACTCCCAAGAATGACAAAACAGTCTCTGTTTATCTTCATGATATTATAAAGGTTGTCAACATGCTCGCTGCAATCGATGCCTTAGTGACTACTTAAGATCACATTGAGAGTATTCTTGAAGGGTGACCAGAAGAATACAATGCGTTTATTATTGTCGTCACGTCTTGAATTGATCCTTACTCTATCAATGAAATTGAATCTCTCTTACTCGCCCAAGAACAACGGTTTCAAACGTATAAGCTTTCTCACTCAAACTTGTTTCAAGCTAATGCTACATTTGTTCACTATTAGTATCATCAAACCCCAACTTTTTGTCCCTCTTTCAATCAATACTCTTGTGGTGATCATTTTCAACATGAACACTCAAGTTGATATTCTCGATCTAATGAACCACATCCCTTTCAACATCATTCTTGGAACTCCCTACTTTTGTGTCCTAGAAACCTAACCGGGTTCATTTTCAACTATGTTCCAAACCTGGTTAAAATGCGCTTCAATGTTAGCACTAGACTGGTAGGCAACCTTCTCCTACGGTCACTGCCAACACATCTCAGTTTTCTACTCTCTCTCTTGATGACGGTGAACCATCGATTCTTGGCACACCCTCAACTATCGAAGACCCTCTTTGGTATCCGGACAATGGGTCCTCTTACCATATGACACATGACCAAACTCTTTTTACTAATAACCAAGCATATTAAGGTTATGCAAATGTCAGGCTTGAGTGCAGGTATGACTATCTCTCACATTGGCTTTGCATCTTGTGTTTCTCCTATCATTAACATTGTTCTTTCCTTACAAAATCTTTTGCATGTTCCTATGATAAATAAAAATTTGTTAAGCGTTTCCTAATTTTCCCATGATAACAACTTTTTCTTTGAGTTTTACCCTGATTCTTGTTCTGTTTCAATGCACCTTTAAAAATAGTCTATATGTTTTTCCTGCTCTAAGATCATTTCCTTACTTTGCTAATTACACTTCTTTTAAGTTTGAAAAACCTGCTCTGTATTCGTGGCACAACAGACTTAGACATTGCAGTTTTCATGTAGTGAAAAACATCTTAAATCAATGTAGTATTATTTGTACTGCTAAACCTATTTTCTGTGATGCGTGTGTTTAAGAGAAAGCTCTTAAACTTCCTTTTTCGTCTTCTACAATTGTATATACTTTGCCTTTAGAATTAATATACATTAATATATAGGGTCTTACTTCTACAAATGCTACGAATGGTGGAAACTATTATATTTCGTTTTTATATGCTTATTCCAAATTCACTTGGTTGTAATTGCTACTCTATATCTCAAGTGAGTGTTGCCTTCAAAACCTTCAAAATTATTAGCTGAGAATCAAACTTGTCTTAAAATTAAAACTATTCAAACATATAATGCAAAGGAGTTTCACTATTTTAAATCTCTCATCAATGAATATGGTATGCAACACCATTTCACTTGCCTACACACACGAGCAAAATGGTGCCATTGAAAGAAAGCATCGACATATAGCTGATATGGGGTTGTCTGTGCACTCTATGTTCGCTCCCTATGAATGTTTGGGGTAACGCTTTTCTCACAGTTAGTCAAATTATCAATCTTCTTCCTTCTTTTATCATACAAGGTAAGACTCCTCATGAGCTTCTTTTTCATAAGAAACGTGATTATACTAAATTTAGATGTTTTGGTTGCGCTTGTTATCCTCTCCGTCGTTCTTATAATCTTAACAGGTTAAATTTCAGGATTCTTGTTTTATTATTTGGATATAGTCTATGTAATAAAGGTTACATCTGTCGTTCTTCTACTGGTAAAATATATATATCTCGACATGTAGTTTTAATGAAGATATTTTTTTGTATTCTTTTCGAAAATTTTGGTTTGTATCCAAATCTGATGATGTTCTTGTGTCTCCAATTGCTACTCCTATTTTAAATGTGCTCTCTCCTTCTACCCCTTCTATTCCTTCTATTACTATATATGATCATATTACTCTGCCTACCTCATCTTTACACAATCACACATCTTCACCACCACGGATTCTCCGGTTTCTTTATCTAGTCAAACATTCATCCCATGACTACTGCACTAAGTCTGTTATTTTCAAGCCAAAAGTATATACTGCATCTATAGTCTTTGTTCCCTCTGAACATGTTAATCTTAAAAATGCTCTTTAATCTTCTCAATGGAATCAAGCCATGCAGGATGATTATTGTGTTGTGATCAACAATATAACTTGGACTTTGACTCCTTTATTGCCAGGAGCAAACATTGTTGGCTGCAAATGGATTTTTAAGAACAAGTATAGTGCAAATGGAACGTTTTAGTGTCATAAGGCACGTCTTGTGGCCAAGGGGTATAGTCAAACTGAAGGGTTTGACTATTCAGTGATGTTTAATCCTGTAATCAAACATACTACCATCAGAGTGGTGCTTGCTCATGTAGTGTCTGCATAATAGAACATTCATCAAATCAATGTCAATAATGCATTTTTAAATGGTGATCTGCATGAGGATGTATACATGCAACCACCAGGTTTTATCTATGCCTATCCTCAACTAGTGTGTAAGCTTAACAAAGTTATTTACAGCCTCAAACAAGCACATCGTTCATGGTACCAAAAGCTAGGTATCACTCTTCACGTCTTGTAATTCCACAACTAGGGAATTGAAGGCAGTCAAATGGATCTTACGACATCTCAAAGGCACATTAGATCACAGTCTCATTATCAAACATAACAACAATACCACAATCCAGGGCTTCAAATTGGGCTTGTGATATAGATGAAAGAAAATCTACAACAAGCTATTATATGGATTTTGGCTCCAATGTTGTCTCACTGTCCTCTCATAAACAAAAGGCAGTCTCCAAAAGCAGCACTGAAGCGGAGTATCGTGGGATTGTTGTTGTCTTGGTTGATATTAGATGACTTTGAGCTACGTATCTCATATACAGTGCTAACAAATTTCTCCGATAACCTTGAAGTTGTTCTGCTTCCGGCTAATCCTCACTCCAAGTCCAAGCACTTTGAGATAGATATTCACTTTGTTAGTGATCACATACAACAAAAGCATGTTTCTCTGACTCATATTGCTGTTTTCAACTTGTCGATGTGTTTACAAAATCTATTTCTTGTCCGTGTTTTACTTCTATTCACAATAAACTTGTGGTTTTGGAAAAACCTATCATAAGTTTAAGTGCGATGTTAACCTTAGCTAAGTTGGTTATTATTTACGTTCTAACTTGGTCTTTATATCTGTATCAAAATGTATTAGTTTTACTCTTTTCTCTTTCCACTCATTCTCTCTCTTATCAACAGGCTCGAGGTACTCTCTTCACCTACAACTCTCGCACCACAATTTCTTTCTCTATTTCAATCCAAACGCTGCGTGACAGCATGATTATAACTGTTCATGATTATAACTATCTCCACCTCCTTCATTCTCGCCAAACTCTGAATTGCATGACTTGCAGTAATTGCCCGCAATCTAGTGGGCTAGGGGTGCGAATTTGATGCTTTTAGTTGTTGTCATTTAATTTAACATTTATTTTTGTGGATGAAAATGTAATGATTTGATCCTTTTGTTGGTGTTTTTGTATGTACTCTACAGATTGTGCTGGATTTCTTTAACACTGCCGACTCATCCATTGTTGCGTTTATTTCCTGCACTGATCCAATATGTTCTTATGCGCTTCAAAAACTGCGATAACTAATCTTTGCAGCTACACTTTGGAAATTTTCATAAACTTAGGACCCTACAAGGCCTTGTGATAGTTGATTGACTATTTATTTGCCAGCTGCTTCACGCTTTCTTGAGAAATTTGGTCAAATGATTTAGTAGCTAGCTGCATCATGTTTCCTGCAGATATTTGATCTGCTGATTCAGTTGCCAATTGCTTCATGCTTTCAGCGGAAACTTGGTCGATAGGGACCTTGCTTTGGACATTCTTTGAGGTTTCTGGCATCGACAATGCACCCTCAAATGGTAAACCGGGAAAAAGACCAGTAATCTTTGTCATTGATTCTTGGCAAATTCAAGATTTTATCATGAGATATATGAAAGGTAGAAAATAGAAGACAAAACTTAGGACAAGCTCACAAAGCATCCACTTAGGGTTGATTAAGTAGGGTGTTTTTGAGGTATCTGTTCATTCTATCAATATTGGTCCTGCTTTAAAATTTCACAAATTTTGAAAAAATTTAGATAATTTCTAATGATTTTTTCTTAAAACTATCACTTAGGACCTGGAATTTTCCCTCATTACTTGATTTCCAAATTTTAATGGCAGTAGCATTATATATTTATGCATTGTGTTGATTTATTGTTTGTATTTATCTGAATTTATTGTTGTTATTGGGAACACTATCTAGAAAAAAAATATTAGTATAGTCAAAACCCACGCTAAATGTAATAAAATATTAACTTTCACTTTGTGTCCCTATTCCCGACACACTACCATTCTGCAACTTATTTATTTTTTCATTACATCTACTTTGTATTCTCATTGTAAACGATAACTTATTATTATTATTTTAATAATTTTTAATATAAACAACAATTATTTAAGTTACCGTAAACCATGCTTATTAAATTGTGAATATTTTAAAACATATTTAATTAATCCATTGATAAAATTAAAAAAAATAAAAAGATAAAATAGTATGCTTTTGAATTCTAAATGTACAATACATTTTACGTTATTTTGTTCCCAAATTTAAATCATAAGCTTTCACTGATTTATAAATCACAATTTAAACCAGACATTCATTCTAAAATTGAAATAGACAATTTCATCGCATTTCTAGTTTTTTCATTCTTGATTTTTATAGAAAAGTTTGGATAGCAATTAAAGAAGGTTGGGTCATCATCTAAATATACTTTCTAATATTGCAATTACGTAATCATTAAATTTTTTGAGTCTCATATCTCTTAACATTATTAATATTGGACATTTTGTTACTATTCTATAGTTGGGTTTTGCAGCTTGAATAAGTCCTAAATGAATAAAATTATATCCATCCATTCAAGTCCTAAATGAATAAAATTATATCCATCCTTTATATGTTGATCTAAAAGAGTTTGTTCTAAAATATTTAAAATCTTATTATTTTTTTTTCGTGGGTAGCTATTTTCGACTATATGTATTTTATCTTGATTTGCGGATAAAAATTTATGTTGTTTATATACTTCACATTTTTTAACTATCGATATTGACCAATTATGTAATCAATTTTCTATTTCTGTTATTTTGAATTCTTTTTTATTTTATTTTCTTGATTAGAAGATGAAGCTTCTTGTTGTCGAGTTCTTATTACAATCTGTTTATCTTTATTTTTTAACCCTAAATCACCTAAAGATTTAAGAAAATTTGGTATTTTACTTCTTTCTCTAGTCTCCATAATACGGGACCACCCATGACCAACGAATTTACTACCTTGCTGTGTTTTACTACCAGGATCAAGGCCAACCAGATATACCCTAAAACTTTAGAAAGAATGAAGAATAACAAAATGTTTATGTCCTCAAGATTTTTAAACACTTTTTTTTATAACTATAACTATCTGGGTGTTACTTCCTCCAAAGAAAACTAAATATAAATTTTTTTTAAACTCTTATGCCTCTCATACAAAATACAATTCACAATTCATATGAAAGAGATCATAATAAAGAAATAATAGAAGAAATAAACATGAAACATGAAATTGAAGAAATTAACTTAATAAATGAATAAGAGACATTATGTAAATAATTGTAAAATGCGGGAAGGATATTTAATAATATTAATAATCTTTAAAACTATTAATAATCTTTAATAATATTTATTAGTGTTAATAATATTAATAATAATTAATGATATTTAATAATGTTTAATATTTTTAAACAATATTTAATAATATTTAATAATAATTAATAATATTTAATAATAATTAATAATAATAATAATAATAATTAATAATATTAATAATATTCAATAACATATAATAATATTAATAATATTCAATAACATCTAATAATATTTAATAATATTTAAAAATATTCATAATATTAAAAAATATTCATAATATTTAAAAATATTCATAATATTAAAAAATATTCATAATATTAAAAAATATTCATAATATTAAAAAATATTCATAATATTAAAAAATATTCATAATATTTAAAAATATTAATAATATTTAAAAATATTAATAATATTAATAATATTTAAAAATATTAATAATATTAATAATATTTAAAAATATTAATAATATTTAATAATATTAATGATGTTTAAAAATATTTAAAAATATTAATGAATATTTAAAAATATTAATGATATTTAAAAGTATTAATGATATTTAAAAATATTAATGATATTTAAAAGTATTAATGATATTTAAAAATATTAATGATATTTAAAAGTATTAATGATATTTAAAAATATTAATGATATTTAAAAATATTAATGATATTTAAAAGTATTAATGATATTTAAAAGTATTAATGATATTTAAAAGTATTAATGATATTTAAAAGTATTAATGATATTTAAAAGTATTAATGATATTTAAAAATATTAATGATATTTAAAAGTATTAATGATATTTAAAAATATTAATGATATTTAAAAATATTAATGATATTTAAAAATATTAATGATATTTAAAAATATTAATGATATTTAAAAATATTAATGATATTTAAAAATATTAATGATATTTAAAAATATTAATGATATTTAAAAATATTAATGATATTTAAAAATATTAATGATATTTAAAAATATTAATGATATTTAAAAATATTAATAAATATGAATAATATTTAAAATATGAATAATATTAAAAAATATGAATAATATTAAAAAATATTAATAATATTAAATAATATTAATAATATTTAAAATATTAATAATATTAAATAATATTAATAATATTAAATAATATTAATAATATTTAATAATATTAAATAATATTAATAATATTTAATAATATTAATAATATTAAAAAAATTAATAATATTAATAATATTTAATAATATTAATAATATTTAATAATATTAAAAATACTTAATAATATTTAATAATATTAAAAATATTTAAGAATATTTATATGTATTGACATAATCGGTGAGGTTTATCTGTTTTAATGAGAAAAACTAATAAAATGAATTACATTAAATTATTTTAAAAAGTTTAAAATATATTAAATTTTAAAAAATTTGAAATTAAATTGACTTTGATCCTTAGTATAAAAACCATAACTAAAATAATTTAACATATTAAAGTAATAATAAATTTAATTTATCAAATTAAAAACATTAATTAATGAATTTAAAATTATCTACATAATTAAATGTATTTTTAGAATAATATATATTAGAATAAAAACAATTTTTTCTTAAAAACAATCTATAACCAGTACACCCTATTTTTGTGTGACCACAATCTACTTAGTTTGTTTTAGTATTTAGTGATTGTTTAATAATATAGTAATTAAAAATATATATTTAACTATTATATTTCTTTAGAGTAGACATCTAATTAAGAAATATATAATAAAATGCTTGTGACATTAATTATTTTTTTTATTTTCAGTTTTCCTCACATTAAATATATATATATATATATATAATTATTAAATTATATAGTATGATTTTCTAAAAGTTTTGAATATGTCTGAATACTATAATCGCTTATTCGTTTTTAACTAAACACAAACGATTCATCTTAATTAAATGTAAAAATAAACTCTAAGAAAAAAAGATGAATGGAGGATACCAACTAACACATGAAAAACTATTAATTAATTATTAGTTTTAATATAACTCTTTCTTTCACGCAAGCTAAACAAACAATCTTATTTTCAGCAAAAAATAAGACAACTGTGAAGTATAATCCACCATTTCTAATGTCTCATCTCCTCCTCAGGGCTAGTTTTTTATAAACTGAAAAGGAAGAGGAGAAAAGAAAGAAAAAACAATGCCAGAAAAGTAAATGAAGAAGGAGTAGTATTAACATGAAAAATACATATATAAAAAAGAAAGAAATATCACCTATCACAATCCAAGGTCTTAGAGAGATTACAAAGTTTAGGAAGACTTTTGGTCCTGACAAGATCTAGGTTAGGAATTTGAGAGCCTTCTTCCTTAAGGCACTTACATACAAAAAGTCATTCTTCTTTTGTAGGTGATAAAACTATCACTTCATTCAACCCTTGGTAGCAAGAAATTGAAGGGGCAATAGTTTTATCGGTGACAAAATCTAAGCATGACTTCACTAAGAATTTTTTCTACTCACAAGTCAGGGGCTTTGGTGACCCTATGGCTGAAACTGTGACGACTATAACACAGCTACCAAACACAAAAATGGTACAAACACACTCTTCATTCTTTTTCTTTTTTTATCAGCCAAGAATAAAGTAGATTAAAGAGGGACACTTTAGGGGTGTCCCAACCCTTATACAAAACCACCAAACATCTAGCCTAAAGAGCATGAAACCAAAAATAGATCAGCTGCGTGGGAAGCCCCTACAAGCAACTAACAAAGCCTAAGAGACTAGACGTATCAAAGATAAACCAGGTGCAATACCATACTCCAAAAGAGGAACCCAAGCACACTTTCTCATCACAACAGCTTAAAAACACCCCTTACAAACATTATGTTTATATTCACTGTTATGAGCACGAACCTAACATCCCACTTACCCTTGTTTGTTCCAACAGAATGTGCTCACCAAGTGCTCACCAGAATTACCCTTAGCTAAAACCAGAAATTTGTCAAACCAGTAGTTGTTTACAGTTCTTCAGAGACATCATCAAAACTATGCATCTTGGCTTTTCTAACACCAGTAGAGCTTCGTTATCCTCCATCTAGCCCACCAAACTTGCTGGAATTTTGCAATATAGAGCTCCACTCTCCTACGGGGTAGCATCTGTGGTCCACCACAATTATCGGACATAACAACTTCAAAACAAAGCACCTGCACACCACGAAATCTCCACCTCTGCTTCACCTCTGCTACTTTATAAAGCTTCATACATTCCTGCTACACTTTCTCTATCCTACTTCTATGCAGGCCTATGAAAGGAGGCAGTTTCACCCTGCCTAGCTCTTCCCTGCATTGAACCATCAGCCCATATGCTATTGCAACTCCATAGGACCACCCATCAGCCAACTCCCATTTAACAATATATTCCTTCAGCATAGCACGAAGAGAACTTGACCACCTACACCCTCTATATCAGCAGTTTTGCAAGCATAGGCCAAGATTGAGAATCCAATTCGAGAAGGCATAACCAAAGGGAGAGGCCCCATGTTTCAACCTTAACCACGCTAATAATTGAGCTGAGTGGAAGATTTCATCAGTATCGGCTACCCCTTGCTTAAAAATAGCCAAGTTTCTTTGATCCCATATACACGGACTATAGCGACCAGATTCCCTTCCAAACCTGGTTTTGTTTAGCTGTGAAGTGAGTTAAGTGAAAGCTCTCAAAGTGGACTATAATGTTCTTATGCTGGACAGGCAAGATGCCTATCCATCTAAGACATAGAAACCAGACACGCTGAGTATAAACACATTTCGTAAAAAGATGTTACGATGATTCTTTTGTTGCTTTACATAACGCACAAAGAGAAGAGGTGACAACCAAACCTCTCCGAATGAGATTATCGAAAGTTGGAAGTCTTCCAAGTAGGATCCTCCATGCAGTAAACATGGCTTTGGGCATCGCTTTAGCTTCCCATAGAAGAGAAAAAAACATCATTCGAGATGCCATTATATTGATTACACATATTCAGATAAGCAGATTTCATAGAAAAAAACACCATTACGATCCCCATGCCATACTAAAGCATCCTTGGTTTCCTTACACAAATTCTTCCTTGTAATGAGATTAAGCAGTTCTCCCTCCATAGTGCTTTCCCAGCTGAATCTAGGCCTTATCCACCTTAACCGCTAGTTCCAACCTAAAGCCTCCCAAGAACCTACCTCAACCACCGTCTTTCCTTGATCCAAAGAAAAGGAAAAAGGCCTGGGAAACAAGGTTTAAAGCTTTTTGTTCTCCACTCAGGCATCTTCCCTGAATTTGACTTTATCCCCGGAATCGACTTTCCAAGCAACATATTTTTGAAACCATCCCTCACCTTTTCCCTCCTTGCATGCCTTGGATAAATCTCCTGACTTCTTACTGCACCAGAACAATACTTGGATACTAAAATCTCTTTCCATTTCCCCTTTTCCTCACCCAACAACCTCCATTTCCACTTTGCCAACAAGGCGCAATTGAACATTCTAATATCCTTGACCCCCAGACCCCCTTCCTCCTTTGGTTTACACACGTTTTCCCATCTAACCCAAGATACATGTTTGTGATCATCACCCCCATGCCCATAGGAACCTCCTCTGAATGCTAGAGATTTTGTGACCAACTGAAATCGATGTTTTAAAGAAAGATAGATAAAACAGGGGTATGAAAGTTAAAACCGACTTAATCATACATACTCTACCTGCTAGGGATAGGCATTTCCCCTTCCAAGCACAAAGTCTAGTTTTAACTTTGTCCACGACTGGTTCCCATAATTGCATCTTGTGGGTTGCCACCAACTTGCAACCCCGGGTATTTAAAAGGAATCTGCATAACGCCACAATTAAGAGTTCTTGCATATATCTCTAAAGAATGCCTTTCTACCTTGATACCTGTCAGCTTTGACTTATGAAAGTTAACTTTGAGGCCTAAAGCCAGCTCAAAAACCCTGAGAATTGCTTTAATTGTGAAGATATTGGAGAAGGAGTCTTCACACATAAATAGGGTGTCATCGGCAAACTGTAACATACAACATTCAATCTCAGGTCTCCCCACCTTCACGCCTCTTAACATGTTCTCCTTTAGAGCATTGCATACTAGACCATTCAGACCTTCGACAACAATAAGGAATAGAAACAAAGCCAAAGGATCGCCTTGCCGCAAACCCTTGGATGGTCTAAACTCCTTTGTTGGACTACCATTAACCAAAACAAACACGGTTGCCGACTCCAAACAGCCTTTCACCCACTTGATCCACTTACTATGAAACTCCATCCTATGCAACATATCCAACAAAAAACTCCACCTAACCGAGTCATACGCCTTCTCAAAGTCCACCTTCAGACATACACCACTCCTACGACTTCTCCGTACCTCCTCAATCACCTCATTGGCCATCACTACACTTTCCAACATACCCCTTTCTTTCAGAAAAGCTAACTGATTTTCATCAATAACCAGAGGTAAAACATCCTTGATACGACACGACATCGCTTTAGTAATGATCTTATACAGGGCTCCCACGAGAGAGATACGTCTGAACTGATCAATCATAACAGAATCCTTCACTTTAGGAACAAGAGCAATATGAACGCATTGCAACCCTTCGGAAAGCTCCTTGATTCTTGAAAAGAGAGTACAACTTCCATAATGTCTTTCTTTAAGATCTTCTAGTTGCTCTTTATAAAGTTAAAATTGAAGCCATCAGGACCAGAACTCTTAGATCCCTCACACAGCCATACTGCCTCCCTTACTTCCACCTCCGAAAACACTTCAACCACACTCAAGCTAACCACCTCGGGAAGAGATTTAAAGTTCATGGCTCCAAGCCTAATACCAAGGTCAGGAGTGGCCATGAACCTTTGCTCAAACACTCGTTTTGCTTCCCTGCGGACAACTTCTGGTTCTTCACATCACTGGTTATCTAATTCGACGCCTTTAACTTCATTCCTAAGTCTTCTCCATCTGATAAGAGAGTGATAAAATTTGGAGTTAGAGTCCCCATGCTTAAACCAGTTTGATCTGGCGTTTTGCCTGTATAGGGATTCCAACTTTTTCTCTAACAAACCTTGTTGACTGAAAAACTCCATTCTTCTTAATTTTTCGTCCTCCAGCAAATCATAGTTAGTATCCTTGACGTCTAGCTTCTCAATCTCCTTCATAATCATCCGCTTGTTCTCCTCAAGATTCCCAAAGACATACTTATTCCACTCTTTAAGGTCACCCTTCAAGAGTTTGAGTTTGTCTTTGACTTTGGAAATGCCATTTCCTTGCACCTCATATGAGTTCCATTTACCCTTCACCAATTCCTTGAAGTCAGGTTCCAAGAGCCAAACATCTATTGATTTGAAAGGTTTTGGACCCCAATCTTTAACCCATGATTTCACCACAATAGAACAATGGTCTGAGACCTCCCTCGGTTGTACATATTGTTTGCTCATTGGCCAGACTTGGAGCCACTCTTCGGATACCGGGATTCTGTATAGTCTACTTTTTGTTAAAATATTTGGCCTTAAACAAGAAGGGGGTGAATTGTTTATAAGAGATTTTCTCAAACTTTGAAGGTATAATGAAATTCAATACTGAATTACATTTTAAAGAATCAAGGAAACAAATGCCCAAAACTGTTTTAAGAGGATATCAGAAAGACAATCGGTTGTTTTGTCAAAACAATCAGTTGTTTTTATCAGCAGTTAATAAAAACAACTTAAAACAAATATATGTGAGATCAGGGAAAGAGATAATCACACAAACAGATTTATACTAGTTCACTCTTACACCAAGAGCTACATCCAACGATTCCAAACTTTCCAAGAAGAGTTTTTGTAAATCATTTCCAAACTTTCAAAATCTGTTTTTGAATGGTTCAACTCTTCTTCCAAAGTCTTGACTCTATTTTCCAACGAGTTGTTTAAAACTTTCAACCGGTTATTTAAAAGGGCCAACCTATTAGCTTCCTTATGAGTTTCATTAAAGGCTTGAAGAAGTTGACTATAATTTTCAACATTTAAAGAAGTACAAGAACTTACACTACTTGCATCATCTTCTTCTTTGGCCATCAAACACAGATTGGCTTCTTTTTTATTTTGCTTTCTTTTCCTTCTTACTTGACTTAATCCAAATTCTTCTTTTGTCATAAGACAAACCTCCTTTCTGGATTCTGAAGAGAAAGATTCAGTAGAAGATTCTTCTTTGTCCATCAAGGCACTCCTTGGATTCTTGTGATACACTTCAAGGGTATTCCACATTTCTTTGGCAGAACTACATTCTGAAACCTTGAGCAATTCATTAGAATCAAGTGCAGATACAATGATGTTCATAGCTACACAATAAAGATGTTCTCTTTCAGAAGAAACATTTCCAGATATAGGCATGAGATAGCTATTTGTAATAACATTCCAGATTTTTCTATCTATAGATTCAACAAAGAATTTCATTCTAACCTTCAACAAAGGGTGACCTGTTAATTGAGGCACCCTCCCCAAAAGGTAGTTTTTCAGCCATAGAAAAAAGATTTAGGCTCGAAAACTTGAGTAACTACAAGAACTTAGCTCTTGATGCTAATTGTTAGAGTATTTGGCCTTAAACAAGAGGGGGTGAACTGTTTATAAGATATTTTCACAAACTTTGAAGGTATAATGAAATTCAATGCTGAATTACAGATAAAAGAATCAAGGAAACAAATACCCAAAACTGTTTTAAGAGGATATCAGAAAAACAATTGGTTGTTTTGTAGAAACAATCAGTTGTTTTTATCACCAGTTAATAAAAACAACTTAAAACAGATATATGTGAGATCAAGGAAAGAGAGAATCACACAAACAGATTTATACTGGTTCACTCTTACACCAAGAGCTACATCCAGTCCCCAGAAACCACTGGGTAATCCACTATGCAATCAAAACCAGATTACAAACATCACACACCAAATTAGTGACCTTAAACCCCTCAAGAAACACACTACCTTTGGCAAACCACACCAAGAGTGTTGATCTTGAACACCTCAAGAACACATAACACTCATTGGCAACACAAATACAAAAATACAGTAATCAAGGAAGAAAGGAATAGAATACACCTGGGTATTACTAAACTTAAAGTTCAAAGTTACAACCCAATCCTATTCCATACACTTAAGAATGATCCAAAGCTCTTTCAAATCTTGGAAAAATTGTTTTGATAAACTCTTTCTCTTACTTCAAGATTAGGAGCGTAAAATCACCTTTATATAGACCAACCAAGTGGTCAAAAGCATTTAATAAAGGAGTCAAATTAGTTAGGATCATTTAAAACATATTAAAACCACTTAACAGAATTCTGTTAAGGTTTACAGGATTGTTTTGTCAAAACAATCGGTTGAATTGACTTGACAGCAAAGTCAAGCTTTTCAAAACTCTTTTCAAAAACTGCGAAGGTAAAACAACCTGTTGTTTCAAAAAACAACCTGTTGAAATTTTAACAGCATTTTAGAAAACTCATCTTTTCAAAAGGTTAAAGATTCAAATGAACTTGGATCATCTTAAGGAGTGAATTAACTAATTCAAAACAACTAGACAACACACACACACACCTAGCAACAAGGTCTTCAAGCTTTCCTATTTGATTTGGAGACATCAAAGCATATTGTTCAACACTTTTTGCAGACCCATCTAATTTGTACCAAGTTTACTCCTTGCCTACAATAGGTAAATCCACCATCGAATTCTTTTCAATGAACTCATTGAAGCCTCTGATCTCCTTCTTTTGGCTAGCATTTCCTCTAACGCCTTTCCTTTCTTCTACACACCTAACAACATTAAAATCACCACAACAACACCATACCTTGTTTTGGTAAGAACTTGTAATAGTTGACAAAGCATCCCACAAAGCAACCTTATCACATAAGAAGCAAGCAGCATAAACATTAATGATGACACATAAACAATTCGATTTAACATTGTGACCCACAACATCTATGAATCATCTTCCTGTAACGTGAGAGATGTATAAGAACGCTTCTTTATGCCACATAGATAACGTACTCCCTGTCCTGTTTACGCCTTCATTAAGCACCCATCCTACGTTATTATCGCCCCAAAGAGCAAAGCACCTACTATTTGAGAACTCCGTAATTTTGGTTTCTTGCAAACATACAAACTTTGCAAACTCCTTAGTGATAATGTGCTTAAGGTATTTGCCTTTAACACCCCCTCCCCCCCAACCCTCTGATGTTTAAGTTGACAATAATCATTAGGCACCACTTCTAGTCCCCTCCTTAAACTTGCTCAACACTTGTCTGTCCCTATCCTTCAAACTCATCATTTCTTTAATCAGCATCCCTACATCCTCTGAGCAGGTCGTCCCCAGCCGTTTTCCTAGGTCCCAAATCCTGGAAGATTCAGTTTGAACAACTTCTCTTCTAAGACGATTATTGCACTCAACAATCTCAGAATCAGAAGTGGCATAACATTTTGAACTTAGCCTGGTCGCGTAGCTATTCCCATAGCGAAGAGATCTCAAACCCCCCTTAGAGCGCCATTGTCGTTGTACTGTGCGGGCACCCTACTCCTAAAGCGATCGGAGGTGACGATATCTTTCTGGTGTTTCACAAACGTCCTCCACTATGACTCTTTTCTTTCCGCTAACACAGTCTACCTGCTCCTTCCCTACATTTCCCCCACTACCTTCCACCGAATTGAAGCTCCGATGACTGTTTAGGTCTATTTGGTGACCCTCTAAACAATGTGGCGAGCTAGCATCAACTTTAGAACCATCAGTCAGAGGTTGCGCCACCCTCACGTTTTCCAGCAACGACGATAACCTGAGTTCAACCGCCGCGCCGTAGACTCCTCCCACTGCCCCTGATACGCGTATGCACCCATTACTCAATTGGGTCTGAGAACAACTTTCATTGAGTTGGGCCTCAATGTATTTGGGCCTGGGCCTAGAAGAACTAAAAGTCTTCACTACTTCTACTAAGTTTACAAAGAATTATGGATAGCATCACAAGCATCGCTGACATGTTGAGTAACAGACGCAGTTGTTCTCTCTGCTGATACACCCAACATTAAAATACCCTTCTAGTGAAAGGGGGTTCTCTTTTTTCCTGATAGATCTCATAACCTTCTAAACATTCCCTTTCTGGTGCCTTTTTTCTTTGGTTCGTTGACCATCCCCTCTCTTCCCCAACGGACTTCTCCGGTCGCCAACAACTTCATCCGTCGTTCCCACCCTTCTCATTACTTAGATTTACAGAAAAGATTGAATCTTCAACGAAGGATTCTATAGTTTATACACTGTCAGAGGAGCCATCATGATTACACGCACTTACATCTAGAATCTTCTTCGCCATAGTTAGCTACCTCCTCAACAATGGTAATATTGTAGATACTCTCATTAATCCGATAGTCCTTGGATAGCTCTGCCTTAGAAGACTTTAACAAACGCACCTGACAACGAGCATACTTTAGGAGGTCCCAGGATAGAGTAGCTTCGTCAATATCCACTAGCGTTGCTACTTCCCCCACGACTTTGGACAAAAACTCCTTACTCCAAAGATGAAAGGGTATCCCAAAACATCTAACCCATACTTGTTTATAACTTGCTACAACAATCTCAGACCATGGTTTGATATCTTCAAAGATGTAGTCAAACCACTCGTTATTAAGCTTAACGAAGTCTTCCATTCTTCCCTCTGCCTTAGGTGTCAATAGAACGAGGTTGTCGCCCATGTATTTCACCTTGAACATAGTCATCCCCCCCTTGAGACATTCTTCTTGCAGCATCTCGAAGTTAAACTCAGCCAGCAAACGACCAACCATACTCTGGGTCATCCATGGTAGAATAAGCGCCTTAGCCGTTACACTGGGACCTCTCCATAGATCTTGTGTTGGTCTTCTTACTACATCTGCATACGACTGCTTAGCGTTACCCTTTCTATTCCCATCCTTCCCTCCTTTTTCCCTCCACACCTCCTCGCTCTTCCTCTAGACATAAGGGTGACCACCACTTCTAGTATTTCTACCCGAAGGAGAAACACCGCCTTTACGTACGTACCCATCTCTCCTATACCTTGGTAGGTTAACGTGAAGCTTCATTTTACCAATATAACAATGATCTAGCTCCCTTTTCAGGCTAACGACATTTTCAACACCAAAGAATTTCACAAACCTGAATCTTCTCCTCGTCTATTTAAGCGCCTTGAGATGAACACTTCTTTGACCCTAGCCCACTTCTGGAACAACTTAAGCATTTCATACTCTCCATGACTATCTGGAAAATTTGAGAAGAAGATTGATGAAGCTTCTTCTCTACCAAGTCTTAGTGTGTGTTTGATGAAGAAAATAGCTAGTTTGCTTTGAAGTTTGTAATATATTTTAGGTAATCTTGTTTTAGGTTAGTGTGTGTCTAAGTACATGACCTATCCTAGATGCCTAATCAAGGTGGTAAGATCAAGCACATGAAGTGATTAAATGTTTTCCAAAAAGATTTTTAAAGTTTTCTCAAGAATCAGATTACTGCACAAAAATAAATCTGTTTGGTTGAAAAACAATAGGTTTATTTTTGTTCTGCTGAAAGGATTTTCAAAATTCTGTTAGGGCACCAAAAGTGCAGTTCAGTCAGTTATTTCAGTTAAGCTGAGCTGGCAGTTTTCCTGAAAAATAATTTGTTAGTTTTAAATTTAATCTGTTGTTTTTATAATAGTTTTTTAACTGTTTTTTGAAAAGTTGTTAAAAACTGGTTTCTATATAATGAAAGGCTTTTCTCACATGAAAGGGTGTTAAGCAATCACGGTTTTTACAGAGATTAAAAGTTTTTTGTGTGAGAAGAAGGATTGGAATGATTTTTTTGAAAGGTTTTTCAAAAAGATCTTCAAGTGTGTTTGTTCCAAGAGAGCCTTGATCTTGGTGAAGGTGTTGGTGCGGTTCTGCTGCAATTGAACTACTGTTTTTGAGTTCTTGAATCTTATTTCAGGTGTTATCCTTCCTTATTCATTCTTGTAAAAGGTGTTAGTGTAAGTCACTCTTTGATAGGGTTTCTTGGAGTGCAAGGTGTGCTGAAATAGGGTTTTCGGTTTTGGTTGTATTGTTCTTGTAGAGTTCAAGAACTACTATGTGTTGTAATTGATTGCTACTGGTTTTTAGTGAATTCCAACTTTGAGTAAGGTGAAACTGGATGTAGCTCTTTATGAGTAAACCAGTATAAAGTGTGCTTGCATTATTCTTCTCATCCTTGCACTCGTTTCTGTCATTTTGGTTAATCTGTTAAGAAAGAATTTTGTTCATTTAAAATTGAACCTGTTATTTCAGGGCTTACTCAAATTGTTCTTCTTGATCTGAAAAAGTTTCTTAATCATAAACAAAGCCTTTTGGATTTGTGTTTTAATTGGTTTAAGGACAAACAATTTCTTCATTAAATTTTGGTTAAAGATTCATTTTCTTTGAAGATTTGTGTTGAAAGAACTTGGTTGATCTTTTGGTATAAATTGTGTTCTTCAAACTGTTTGAAAATTAACCAATTTGGTTCTATTAACTTTCTCTGTTTGATCTTAATCCTAATCTGAACAAGTTCTGATTTTGTTAAAGTGTATTGGAAAAATTAATCTTTTCCCTTTGAAATCAATATGTTCTTTTTCTTTTGATACATTGTAAACCAGTTTATGTTAGCGAAAATTTTATAACTCCAATTCACCCCTCCCCTCTTGAACTTAGACACTAATAGACCCAACAATAGATACCAGAGTTATAGAAGGAGGATCCTAGTATTAATTGTGTATTTTCTAATTCTTAGTTGTTATATGTTTCATGTTTAGTCATGAAATTTTTTAAAATGGTTTCTTATTGTATAGCCCACATAATCATCTAAAATCATGATTTTTGGTAGTGTTAATTATTTAACTTGAGAAATTTGCAAACAATAAGCATTTAAATTAATTTTTTTTATTTCTAAAAGAATAAATTAACACGTTTTTTTATAATCATGTTCTTAATATAAAAATAAGTGTAAAATAGTATTTTTTTAAGTTTATTAGTTAGATCAAATTACATTATTTTTACAATCCAATAGAGTAATGTAAAAAGTGATTAATTTTTATGTAGAGGTGACATAAAACAACCCTTTTACATGGTCAAGGTGCTTAAGTGATGGAAAAAAAATTAAAGTATAATGGTTTTCTTTGGAGAGAAAATTATTGTTTTCAATTTATTAAAAACAAATTATACCACAAATAATCATTAAATTAGAATGTAAAATTTATATCGAAATTAAATTTTTTTTTCTTATATTTAAAATAAATTTTTATTATTACGCAAATGTTTATAAAAGAAAAACAGAAACCAATTCAATATAAAAAAATCTCATCAATACCAATACAAATATATCAATAAATATAAATTTAAAATATCTATAGTTGGTCTTGCAACAACTTGAATAAGTCCTAAATGAATAAAATTATATTCATCCTTTATAGGTTGATCTAAAAGAGATTGTTCTAAAAAATTTAAAATCTTATTAATTTTTGTTCCTGGGTGATTCGACTATATGTATTTTATCTTGAATTGCGTACCAAAATTTATAAAAAGTTTTCATGTTAGGCATCACTATGCTACTTGAAATCTCAACTAGGTTGACACCTCAAGTAACAACAATCATTTGTCATCACATGAAAAAAATATTATCAAAAAAAAGAAAAAAAAAAAGAAAATACAAAAATATGGGGGGACTAGACAAAATACCATATGTTAACGAAAACGATACATAGGTAGACTATACTTATTAATAAAGAATTCTAAGAACAGACTAGATGGAAGCCTATTATACCAATGAACGAATTCTCTATGAATAAATCCTAAATTAGCCAACTTATCAGCACACGCATTCCCTTCATGAAAATATGAGTAATCCTAAACCTTATTTTTCCACAGTAATTAAGACAAGTATTTCATCGATTACGAAGCATCAAAAGAATATGTGTCCTAGCAGTAAACGCAACACAAACCAAGGCAGAGTCACATTCCAGCAAGAAATTAGTAAGACCCAACTTTTGAGCTTCCTCCAAAGCATATATAACTCCATAAATTCAGCAACCAAAGCAGCCTGAATGTCAAGAAACACAAAGAAAGCTCTAATAAACTCCTCCATACTCCCACAGAAAATACATTCACAAGTGGCAAGACCTGGATAACCCCTAGTAGCCCCATCAGTGCAGATCAAAATTTATGTTGTTTATATACTTCACATTTTTTAACTATCGGTACTGACCAATTATGTAATGAATTTTCTATTTCTGCTATTTGCAAATTTATTTTATTTTTATTTTCTTGATTAGAAGATGAAGCTTCTTGTTGTGGAGTTCTTATTACAATTTGTTTATATTTACCCTAATCATTTAAGGACCTAAGAAAATTTGGTATTTT
The DNA here is from genome assembly GCF_000499845.2 of Phaseolus vulgaris. Lineage (NCBI taxonomy): Eukaryota > Viridiplantae > Streptophyta > Magnoliopsida > Fabales > Fabaceae > Phaseolus > Phaseolus vulgaris. The sequence continues at coordinate 54,261,895 of NC_023752.2, forward strand.
ACTTCTTTCTCTAGTTTCCATGTCACGGGACCACCTATGACCAACGAATTTACTACCTTGTTAGGCTTTACTATCAGGACCAAGGGTGACCAGCGTATAAACACCTTTCAGTGCTACACTAAAACTTTTGAAAGAATGAAGAATAACAAAATTTTTATGTCCTCAAGATTTCTAAACACTTCTTTTTATAACTATAACTATCTCGGTGTTACTTCCCCCCAAAGAAAACTAAATATAAAAAATTGAGAGTTGTTATGGCTCTGATACCAAATACAATTTAGGATCATATAGATCATAATAAAAGAAGTAATAGAAGAAGTAATCATGAACCATGAAAATGAAAGAACTTAACTTAATAAACGAATAAGAGACATTATGCAAATAATTGTAAATTGCGGGAGGGCAGGACATTTAATATTTAATAATATCAATAATAATTAATAATAGATTTAATTACCTTTTTGGTCCCTACTTGGGTCAATATTCAATTCAATATAGTGGTTTTAAAAAAATCAATTTGGTCCCAAAATTTTTTAAAATGGTTGGTCCCTTCCGTTATGTTTTCACCAACAACGTTAATTATTGATGATGTGGCGCACACACTACACACGTGAATGTCTCTTTCATCCTCTTTTTGCTTTTCTCTCTCATCAATGGCTTTCATCTCTCTCCAATAATAATCGAATTTATGTTACATTATTCACAATTCATAAATTAAAAATATTTATTAATAAGAATCTATTTTAATGAGTTTTAATGTTGTTAATTAAAATTTATTTTAATATTAAAAAGTTTAAATTAAAAATATTGATATAATATTTTTATTCATAAAAATTGAAGTCACACATTAATTTAAATTAAAAGAATTTATATAATAATTATTATTTTTAATGAGAATCCATTTTAATATTAAAATTTTAAAATTAGAAATATTTATATGACATTTTTTAATCAGTACTAAGTCATACATACATTAATTTATATTAAAAATAATAATATAATTATTTTTTTATTAATAAGAATTTATTTTAATATTAAAATTTTAAGATTAATTTTTTTTAATGTTTTTTTATTAATCAAAACTAAGTCATGCATACATTAATTTAAATTACCAAAATTTATGTAATTATTGTTTTTTTATTAATAACAATCCACTTTAATATTCAAATTTTAAAATTTGAAATATTTATATGCTTTTTTAAAATTTTAAAATTTGAAATATTTGAATGACTTAATTCTGATTAATAAAAAAATGTAATTAATAATATTTGTATTTTTTAATAACATTAATATTATTTAATAATATTTAGTAATATTTAATAATATTAATCATATTTAATAATATTTAAATATATTAATAACATTTAATAATATTTAATAGTATTAATAATATTTAATAGTATTTAATGATATTTAATATTATAATAATATTTAATCGGTGAGGTTTATTTCTTTTCATGAGAATCACTAATAAAATGAATTACATTAAATTCTCTTAAATTTTTTTAAAATATCTTAAATTTTAAAAACATTTGAAATGAAATTAACATTGTATCCTTAGTATAGAAACCATAACTAAAATAATTTAACATATTAAAATAATAAATAAATTTAATTTATAAAACTAAAACATTAATTAATCAATTTAAAATTATCTACGTAATTCAATTTATTTTTAGAATAATATATATTAAAATAAACCAGTCTCACCCTATTTTTGTCTTATCACATTCGGTCCAGAGGAAACCCCACCCTCTACTTGGTTTGTTTTAGTATTTAGTGATAGTTTGATAATATAGTAATTAAAAATATATTAAAAAATTATATTTTTTTAACGTACATGTAATTAAGAAATATATAATAAAATGATTGTGACATTAATTTTTTTTTTTCAGTTTTCAATCACATTAAATATATATATATATATATAATTATTAAGTATGATTTTCTAAAAGTTTTGAATAGGTCTTATTGTTACTGTAGTCGTTTATTCGTTTTTTAACGAAACACAAACTATTCATCTTATTTAAATGTAAAAATGTTAACATAACTCTATGAAAAAAAAAAAATAATACCAACTAACACATGAAAAACTATTCATTAATTATCAATTTTAATATAACTCTTTCTTTTATGCAAGCTAAACAAACAATCTTATTTTCAACAAAAAAATGACAACTTTGAAGTATAATCCACCATTTCTAATGTCTCATCTTCTTCTCGGGACTAGTTTTTTATAAACTGAAAAGGAAGAGGAAGAAAAGAAAGAAAAAACAATGTCAGAAAAGTAAATGAAGGAGCAGTATTAACATGAATAATAAATATATATAAAAAAAAAGAAATCTCACCTATCACAATCCAAGGTCTTAGAAAGATTACAAAGTTTAGGAAGGCTTTTGGTCCTGCCAAGATCTAGGTTAGGAATTTGAGAGCCTTCTTCCTTAAGGCACTTACATACAAAGAGTCTTTCATCTTTTGTAGGTGATAAAACTATCACTTCATTCAACCCTTGACAGCAAGAAATTGAAGGGGCAGTAGTTTTATCGGTGACAAAATCTAAGCATGGCTTCACTAAGAATTGTGTCTGCTCACAAGTCAGGGGCTTTGGTGGCCCTATGGCTGTGACGACTAACACAGCTACCAAACACAAAAATGGTACAAACACACTTTTCATTCTTGTCACAATGGTTTATCTCAATCTCTCACTGGTGTTTTTGATCTTGTATGGATGGAACACTGTGAGAGTCTTATATTTATAGCCACATGCATGGTGCGTTCTGAGCTTTCATCATGTGACCATTATTTTTTTATCAACAATAAATAAATAAAATAAAATAAGACACTTCAGGGATATCCCAATTCTTATACAAAAAAAAATCAACATTTGGCACAGGCCCGCTCGGCTCAGTATCGGCCTTGCCCCACTCAGCTCAACATCGGTCTGGGCCCAGACGAATCGACATCGGCCCGAGCCCGGGCGACTCGACATCGGCCCAGGCCCGGACGACTCGACAT